>NC_053028.1:510493631-510671510 GCF_003073215.2 Triticum urartu | reverse complement strand
GAATTCTGCCAAGACTTTGACGAGGAAACTGGAAAGGTCGAGACGGGTCTGGACCCTATCGCTTCTCTAGTTTGCGACGAAACTACAATGAACATGCTCCGACTGGAGTCTCGTGTCGCCAGCATCACAAGCTACCTCGCGCGCCTGAAGGAGGCAGTCTCACGAGTCGAATCATTACTCTGGCCAAGGGCGACGCTTCAAAATGACCTGGAATCCCTGATGGCTCGACTCAACGAGATCCCTGACCGAGTGCAGGAATAGAAGAAGTCCTCCGCCCGGTGTGGTGCTGACGTGGCGCTGTCTTTGGTGCGAGTCCACTGCAAGGAAGCTCGTGAAGACAAGTTGGCGGCGATCAAGGTCGCTAACACCAAAAAGCATGATTTCCAATCCTTCATGGAGACTTTCATCGCTGCTGCCACACGGATCGCCGATGGGATCGACCTGGACGAATTCGTCGAGCCTGCCAGCCCTCCTCCTGCCGAGTGAACAAACTTATGAGACTTGAATCTGCTTTAAATTTGCCTCGGAATGCTGAGTGGTTGTTGTAACCGTTAAACTCCTTCGGGCTTGATACTTGAATACTTTTGGTTTGCTGCTTGGAACCTTAGGATTTATCCGAATTTGGTTTATTTCCGAGTATGCTTGCGCTTTGCCTTCAAGTGGACTTTCTTCTCTGCTCGGAATGGTCTTTGCGCCGGAGACGCAGTTCTGAGATGGCGACTCCAGTCGACCTGTGCTTCATCGCCCTTGCAGATAGGGATGGAGCGCACATTATACTTGTGGCGTAGTCCCGAAGGAGGAGGTTGCAGTCGACCTGCACCTCGTCATCCTTGTGGATAGGGATGGAGCACACGTTGTACTTGTCGCGTAGCTCCGAAGGGGAAGGTTGCAGTTGACCTGCACCTCGTCATCCTTGCGGATAGGAACGGAGCGCACGTTGTACTTGTGCCGTAGCTTCGAAGGAGAAGGTTGCAATCGACCTGCACCTCGTCATCCTTGCGGATTGGGATGGAGCGCATGTTGTACTTGTGCCGTAGCTCCGAAGGAGAAGGTTGCAGTCGACCTGCACCTCGTCGTCCTTGCAGATAGGGATATGTTTCGAACATAGGTGAGTACTGGACTGCAGTTAAGCCTCCGAGTGGGAGGGCTGCTCTCCACTCGGTAGGATTTTACAAACTTAGGCGAGTACTGGACCGCAGCTAAGCCTCCGAGTTGGAGAACTTAGGCGAGCACTGGATTGCAGCTAAGCCCCCGAGTGGGAGGACTGCTCTCCACTCGGTAGGATTTTTCAAACTTAGGCGAGTACTGTACCGCAGCTAAGCCTCTGAGTGGGAGAACTTATGCGAGCACTGGACTGCAGCTAAGCCCCCGAGTGGGAGGACTGCTCTACACTCGGTAGGATTTTTTCGAACATAGGCGAGTACTGGACTGCAGCTAAGCCCCCGAGTGGGAGGATTGCTCTCCACTCGGTAGGATTTTTTTCAAACTTAGGCGAGTGCCGGACTGCAGCTAAGTCTCCGAGTGAGAGAACTTAGGCGAGTACTGGACTGCAGCTAAGCCCCTGAGTGGGAGGATTGCTCTCCACTCGGTAGGATTTTTTCGAACTTAGGCGAGTACTGGACTGCAGCTAAGCCCCCGAGTGGGAGGATTGCTCTCCACTCGGTAGGATTTTTTCAAACTTAGGCAAGTGCCGGACTGCAACTAAGTCTTCGAGTGAGAGAACTTAGGCGAGTACTGGACTGTAGCTAAGCCCCCGAGTGGGAGGATTGCTCTCCACTCGGTAGGATTTTTTCAAACTTAGGCGAGTGCCGGACTGCAACTAAGTCTCCGAGTGAGAGAACTTAGGCGAGTACTGGACTGCAGCTAAGCCCCCGAGTGGGAGGATTGCTCTCCACTCGGTAGGATTTTTTCAAACTTAGGCGAGTGCCGGACTGCAGCTAAGTCTCCGAGTGAGAGAACTTAGGCGAGTACTGGACTGTAGCTAAGCCCCCGAGTGGGAGGATTGCTCTCCACTCGGTAGGATTTTTTCAAACTTAGGCGAGTGCCGGACTGCAACTAAGTCTCCGAGTGAGAGAACTTAGGCGAGTACTGGACTGCAGCTAAGCCCCCGAGTGGGAGGATTGCTCTCCACTCGGTAGGATTTTTTCAAACTTAGGCGAGTGCCAGACTGCAGCTAAGTCTCCGAGTGAGAGGACTTAGGTGAGTACTGGACTGCAGCTAAGCCCCCGAGTGGAAGGATTGCTCACCACTCGATAGGGTATTCTTTCAAACTTAGGAGAAACAGATTCGCAGCTAAGCGTCCCGAATGAGAGGCTTGCTCGTCACTCGGTAGGATTTTCTTTTGAACTTAGGCGAAACAGATTCGCGGCTAAGCCCCCCGAATGAGAGGCTTGCTCGTCACTCGGTAGGATTTTCTTTCGAACTTAGGCGAAATAGATTCGCGGCTAAGCCCACCCACTGGGGGATTTCAGAGGTAAATAAGAACAACAACAATCGTACGAGAGTACTGTAAAGCTCTTGTCTTTGGTAAACAAATTACAAAGGTGTTTCTTATTAAATTTTATTCGAACGAGTGCTTAAGTATAAAAGGGGCGGAGCAGCTCCGCATTCCAGGCTCGTGGCTCGTCCTTCTGATGCTCAACACTGTAAAGATGGTATGCTCCATTGTGGAGAACTTTGGTGACGATGAAGGGGCCTTCCCAAGCCGGGGCGAGCTTGTGTGGCTTATGTTGCTCCACTCGAAGAACCAGGTCTCCTTCTTGGAAGGCTCGACCTCTCACATTTCTGGCATGGAATCGATGCAAGTCTTGCTGATAGATGGTCGACCGGATCAAGGCCATATCTCTTTCCTCCTCTAGGAGATCGACTGAATCTTGCCGGGCCTGCTCTGCTTCTTCTTCAGAGAAAAGCTCGACTCGGGGTGCGTTGTGGAGCAGGTCACTTGGTAGAACAGCTTTGGCTCCATAGACCAAAGAGAAAGGAGTTCGTCTAGTCGACCGGTTGGGAGTTGTCCTCAAACCCCACAGAACTGACGGAAGTTCATCGACCCAAGCGCCTGCTGCGTGTTTGAGATCACGCATCAGTCGGGGTTTCAATCCTTTGAGAATTAGTCCATTGGCTCTTTCTGCTTGTCCATTCGACTGCGAGTGAGTGACTGAAGCATAGTCGACTCGTGTGCCTTAAGAAGCGCAGAAAGCTCTAAACTCATCGGAATCAAAATTTGATCCGTTGTTAGTGATGATGCTGTGGGGGACTCCATATCTGAATGTCAATTCTCTGATAAAACTGACAGCGGTGCTGGCTTCAAGATTCTTGATAGGTTTAGCTTCGATCCATTTGGTAAACTTATCGACTGCAACGAGCACATGAGTGAAGCCGCTCCTACCAGTTCTTTGTGGTCCAACCATATCCAGTCCCCAAATAGCAAAGGGCCAGACGAGGGGAATGGTCTTCATGGCTGACGCTGGCTTGTGAGCCATGTCGGAGTAAAACTGGCAGCCTTCGCATCTGTCGACTATATCTTTCGCCATTTTATCTGCTCGTGGCCAATAGAATCCGGCTCGGTATGCTTTAGCCACGATGGCCCGAGAGGACGCATGGTGACCACAGGTCCCCGAGTGGATGTCATTGAGGATCATTCGACCTTCTTCTGGCGTTATGCATTTCAGACCGACTCCAGTCACGCTTTCCCTGAACAACTGTCCTCTTAACACAGTAAAGGCCTTGGATCGACGGACGATCTGTCAAGCCTCTTCTTTGTCTTCTGGGAGTTCTTTTCTGAGGATGTACGCAATGTACGGCACTGTCCAGTCGGGTGTGATGACCAGAACCTCCATGATCAGGTTGACCACTGCTGGGACCTCGACTTCAGTCGGATCTGTGGTGCTCTTAGGTTGCGGGGGCTCTTCAGTAAAAGGATCTTCTTGAACGGTCGGTGAGTGAATATGTTCCAAAAACACTTTGCTGGGAATGGCTTCTCTCTTGGAACCTATCTTTGCCAAGTCATTGGCCGCTTGATTTTTCAGTCGGGGTATGTGATGGAGCTCTAACCCCTCAAATTTATTTTCCAACTTCCTCACCGCGTTGCAGTAACCAGTCATGGCTGGGCTTTTGACATCCCACTCCTTCATCACTTGATTGACTACCAAATATGAGTTGCCATAGACCATAAGGCGACGGACGCCGAGTGAGATGGCCATACGCAACCCATATAGGAGTGATTCATATTCAGCTTCATTATTGGAGGAATCAAAGTGAATCTGGAGGACATATCTGAGCTTGTCCCCTTGGGGGGATACCAGAACCACCCCAGCACCGGAACCATTCAGCATTTTGGATCCATCAAAGAACATGGTCCAGTGCTCCGAGTGAACTTGAGTCGGAAGTTGTTGTTCAATCCACTCGGCAAGGAAATCTGCTATTGCTTGGGATTTAATAGCTTTCTTTGCCTCGAACTTGATATCCAAGGGAAGGAGTTCAATCGCCCATTTTGCCACTCGACCAGTTGCATCTCTGTTGTGCAGAATCTCTGATAATGGAGCGTCGCTGACGACTGTAACAGAGTGATCAGAGAAATAGTGTGCAACCTTCTTCATGGTCATGTAAATTCCATAAACGAGCTTCTGATAGTGCGGATATCTTTGCTTTGATGGAGTCAGAACTTCAGAAATATAATAAACTGGGCGCTGAACTTTGTAGGTTTTCCCCTCTTCTTCCTGCTCGACCGTAAGTACTGTACTGACGACTTGTCCAGTGGCTGCTATATAAAGCAGTAAAGGCTCTTTGCTGATTGGGGTAGCAAGCACCGGCTGGGTGGAAAGCAGGGCTTTTAGTTCTGCAAATGTTGCATCAGCTTCAGGGATCCACTCGAACTTATCTGAGTTCTTCATCAGTCGGTAAAGAGGCAGTGCCTTTTCACCGAGGCGAGAAATGAATCGACTTAGGGCAGCCAAGCAACCAATAAGCTTCTGGACATCGTGCACACACACAGGGCGTTTCATTCGGAGTATAGCACCCACTTTCTCTGGGTTAGCATCGATCCCTCGTTCGGAAACGAGAAAACCGAGTAATTTTCCGCCCGGAACTCCAAACGTGCACTTTGATGGATTAAGCTTGATATCATACCCTCTGAGGTTGGCAAAGGTTTCAGCAAGGTCAGTCAGTAGGTCGGAACCTTTACGTGACTTGACCACAATGTCATCCATGTATGCTTCCACATTCCGACTGATCTGAGTGAGCAGGCACTTCTGAATCATCCGCATGAATGTGGCTCCAGCGTTCTTCAAACCGAATGGCATTGTGACATAACAGAAGCACCCAAACGGGGTGATGAAAGCTGTCTTTATCTCGTTGGGTCCGTGCAGACGGATCTGGTGGTACCCGGAGTAGGCGTCCAAAAAGGACAAACGCTCGCACCCCACAGTCGAGTCGACTATCTGGTCGATGCGAGGGAGAGGAAAGTGATCTTTCGAGCATGCTCGATTGATATGTTTGAAGTCAATGCACATGCGAAGTGAGTCATCCTTCTTTGGGACCATGACAACAGTGGCTAACCACTCGGAGTGGTAAATCTCTCGGATAAACTCAGCTGCCAAAAGCCGAGCCACCTCTTCACCGATTGCCTTTCTCTTTCTATACGGCGGACCGTCAAAGATGCTCTTTGACTGGTTTCACTTTTGGGTCGACTAGCAAACGATGCTCAGCCAGTCCCTGGGAACACCCGGCATGTCCGAAGGTTCCCATGCAAAGATGTCCCAGTTCTCACGGAGGAACTGGATGAGCGCTTCTTCCTATTTGGAGTCGAGTGTGGTCGAAATGTGAGTCGGAGCAGCATTGGGGTCTGTCGGGTGAATGTGAATCGACTTTGTTTCACCAGACGACTGGAATGCTGAATCTGTGGCTGGCTTCTTGGCTCGCAACAAATCACTCGGATCTGCATTTTTCTGGTATTCTTGCAATTCTGCCACAGCCATCTGTGCATCGGCGATCTTTGAACCCTTCTGGAAGCACTCTTCTATCTTCTTCCAATTACCAGTGATAGTGATCACCCCTTTGGGACTAGGCATCTTCAATTTAAGGTACACGTAACATGGTCGAGCCATAAAACGTGCATAAGCTGGCCTGCCCAGAATGGCATGATAGGCACTCTGGAAATCCACAACTTCAAATGTCAACTTTTCTTTGCGGTAATTCTTGGAATCACCGAAAACCACGTCAAGAGCAATCTGGCCGAGTGATGCAGCCTTCTTGCCTGGAATGACCCCATGGAAACTCATATTGCTTTCACTGAGTCTGAACATCGGAATGCCCATTCCCTTCAACGTCTCTGCATACAGTATGTTCAGGCCACTGCCACCATCCATCAGGACCTTTGTCAGTCGAGTGCCTTCGACCACCGGGTCGACCACCAGTGCTTGCCTCCCAGGGGTGGCTATGTGCACTGGATGATCAGACTGGTCGAATGTAATGGCAGTCTGCGACCACTTCAAATAACTGGGTGTCACCGGAGCGACCATGTTCACTTCTCTGTTGATGACTTTCAATCGACTTTTCCTCTCAACGTCAGCAAAAATCATTAGTGGAATTCACGTGGGGATAACCCTCATCATCTTCTTCCTCATCCTCAGCCTTGTCTGCCTCCTTCTCCTTTTCCTTGGGATGTTTCTCTCAAAATTGCTGGATTAGGAGTCGACACTGCCGAGTGGTGTGCTTCAGATAAATGAAATTACCCTCTTCATCTTTTTTGGTGTGGATGTGGCACGGCAGATCCATCACGTCATTTCCATCTTGATCTTTTACTTTCTTGGGGTTCCACGGACCTTTGGGCTTCCCCTTGAACTTTCCTTGAACCACAGCTAAGGCTTCACCAGGAGCAGCTGGCTTGGCCTTGCGCTTCTATTTCCGACCGGAGTTTCCTCCTCTGGCTTCATGGGCGACTGCTTTGTGCTTGTTACTCCGGAGTCGTTGTTCTTCTTCACCATTGGCATACTTGGTGGCAATCTCCATCATCCGAGTCAGAGTCATATTTCCTGTCCGACCGAATTTCAGATTCAACTCCCGATACCTGACACCTTCCTTAAAGGCACAAATTGCTTGATGATCAGACACATCCTCCACCGTGTGGTGCAGGGTGATCCATCTCTGGATATAATCCCTCAAAGTTTCATTCGGTTTCTGAACACAACACTGTAATTCTGTCAAATCTTCCGGCCATTTGCAAGTGCCCTCGAATGTTCTGACAAACACTCGGGCGATCCCAAGTATAAATACTGCTAGGTGCCAACTGATTCAGCCATGCTCTAGCCGAGCCCTCCAACATCAGAGGAAGGTGTTTCATGGCCACTTCATCATTGCCGCCACCAATCTGGACAACCACTCGGTAGTCTTCAAGCCAGGTGTCAGGCTTGGACTCACTAGTGAACTTACTGACTCCAGTCGCCAACCTGAAGTTGGGGGGAATCACTGCAGCCCTGATGGCTCTGCTGAAGCACTCTGGACATGAGACATGCACCCTGCTGCTGGTTTGCGGATCCCTGTCATGGCCCTCTCGGTGAGCTCTGTTTCTGTCGACCAAGCCCTGAACAAGAATAGATCTCACATCAAAGCCTGGCTCCCTGGGGTCGATTGGAATCCCTCGCCCAATGCTGTGAGGGCGCCTGTCTTCATGCTGCCGAGGCACGTACGACCCACTCCTTGGGGGAGGCGTGGGCACTCGACGACGATCATCGCGGTCGACTCGGTGATCATACTGCTCACGGTTTCTGTACTGATCTCGTCGATCTCCACGTCCCTCACACCTCGGGGGTGATCTTGGGCTGTGAGCCGACTGAACTGTGTCTGCAACCACGGATCTGCTATGGATCCTATTCCGCGACTGAGATACGGCTGTGTTCTGTTCTCCCGCCGCTCGGAGCAAAGCTCGGATCTACACCAAACCTCGACCAACTTCTGACTGGGAAGGTTGTTTCGACTCTGCTATCCGGGCAGCAGCTGCTAGATTCTAGATCGGGGTTCGGTATACCTGAGTCAGAGGTGGAAAAAGCTGGCGTCGACTGGATTCGGGAGCACGTTGCCGAGCGCGATCGTCGAGTGCGCGCTGGAGGTTCTCCAGTCGAGTGCGCTCAACCAAGTTGGCCAAGCGCGCCTGCTCCAAGGCCTGGGCCTCAGGGGTTTCTCCAACTATAGGAGTATGCAGTGCATCCATGTTCCGGCGGCGAAGTTCCTCCCTCTGCTCCGAAGAGAGGGGTTCGGGGCGGTACTCTTCATGAATGTGCGACGGATCGCCGTCCCCATCACCTCCGTCTTCACGGGTGAAGCCAGGAGGACCGCGTGGTCCATTGACCATCAAAACTTCTGCCGTTGGGTCGCTGCTGTCACACTCGGATGCAGTCTCTATGGAGCCAGTCGACAGATTGAACAAGCCGTAGAGAGTTTCGTCGGGCTCGATTGCCGCGACTTGAGGGGCGGCCGACTGGCGGGCCACCGCATGCCTCACCCACCGCTGAAGCCTCGACCGACCGGAACGTTTGCTCCGACGGGCCGCAGGGAGGGGGAAAGCTGTTGGAGCCGACTGATACTGGGTCGATGGATGCCGTAGGAGGACACCGCGGACGCGCACGCGAAAGTGCATCGCCCCGCGGACGGGGAGCGTGTCGACATCGAGTGGAGCCTCCTGAAGCCAAGCGGAGTCGTCGGCGATAAACACAAGCGCGCCGAGATGGATCTCGCGGCCCTCAGCCAAACCTCCGCCTGAGACCATGATGAAGGGGATCGGAAAACTTGGAACTTCTCCAAAAAATCACTAAGACACCTGCCCCACGGTGGGCGCCAACTTTCGTGGTTCTAAGCCTGACAGTAGAATAGGGGGTAGGAATGTAGAGGCAAGATCCTAGCTATGGAGGAGTTGTACACGCGAGTTTTACGAGTTCAGGCCCTTCTTGGAAGAAGTAATAGCCCTACGTCTCGGAGCCCGGAGGCGTTCGACTAGATATATGCGTGTGAATTACAAAAGGTGCGAACCCTTGCCCCAGAGGAGGGGGTGGCTTATATAGAGTGCGCCAGGACCCCAGCTCCCCTCTGTTACACAGGGTTCAATGTTCATAAAGGAGGAGCGTTACTGGTAACGTCCGAAGTAAAGTGCCATAAATGATTATTAAAGCTATGACTTAAATCCCGACCGTTGCAGAGTGAGTGGCTTCACATCTTCTGGTGGTCGAGTGGTTGTTCGCATGCTCGAGTGTCTTCAAAACTGTCGAGTGGAACATAACTTCATGGTCAAGTGGATGATGATCTCTCTTCGACTGCTTCTGGTTCTTTTAGAGATGTCCTTGGGGACGGTATCTTGGACAGATCCATGACCCTACCCTAGGTACATAGCTTCATCATCGCCCACCCCTCATGCGCGGCGAGGGCGAGCAGAACGCGTACAGACTCCAGTCGAGCTACTGGAGCGAAGACCTCATCGAAATCGTTCCCCTGCCTTTGCGCAAAGCCTTTTGCGACAAGCCGAGCCTTGTGCCTGACGATGTTCCCAACACGATGTTCCCAACAGCATCCCGCTTCACACGGAAGACCCACTTCACACCGATGGCGTGGTGGCCGGCTGGAAGATCCACCAGCTCCCACGTTCTGTTCTCCCCAATGGACCCCATCTCCTCGAGCATTGCCCTCCGCCAACTTGGATCGCGATCTGCTTCTCTAAAGGTGTTCGACTCCTTAATAGATGCGATCAGCAGCTCTTCAGTGTGCTGCACCGGGCTTTCAGGCTCGTCGAAGAGGTTGGCGCTGCGGCGAAAGCGGTGAGCCGCACGGGCAAGATCGTGTGCATCGAGCATGGGGGTCCCTGAGGGCGGAGAGACGAACTCCACGCCCACCGGAGTGGAGATCACTGCAGGAGTACATTCTGAAGAGGAGGCCGCTTGACTGCTGCCCGCTGTTGAGGGCGTGTGCATCGTCGTGGCTGCGGACCCGGGCGTTGACTCTACATGGGTGTTAGTTGGGGTCCGCGGCGTCGACGGCGTCTGCGGCTGCGATCCTTCCTCGCCGCCATGGTAAGCGATCTGCACCTTGTAGGCAGGGTACTGAATGGTGAAAAACTCACTCTGTTTAGTCTGAGCTCCATGAGGGGTGTCCGCCCAGTTCCAGCACGCGGCCTCGTCGAAGACGGCATCCCGCGTGACATGGACACGCTTGGACGGCGGGTCATACGGCCGATAAGCCTTGCTTCCATCCTCATACCCGACGAACACCATCGGAGTGGATCGATCATCGAGCTTTTTCTTGTGTGGCCTCACCGTCTTCACGTGCACCACACAGCCGAAGGTGCGGAGGAAGTGCACTGTTGGTCGCTCGATGTGCCACGCCTCATACGGCGTCATGCCGATCACAGAGTGCGTCGGCGATCGGTTCAGGATGAACACGACGGTGGTGACAGCCTCCACCCAAGAACTCTCTGGGCATGGACGTGGCCTTCATCATGCTCCTAGCCATGGCCACCACGGTTTGATTGCGCCGCTCCATGACGCCGTTCTGCTACGGCGATTACGGCGCCGTGAGCTGTCACTGTATGCCGCGCTCCACGCAGTAATCGGTGAAGTCGACGGACGTGAACTCGCCACCGTGGTCCGTCTGCAGGGCACGCAGCTTGCACCCTATCTCTGTCTCCACTCGTGCCTGAAAGCGCGCAATCGCGCCGGCCGCCTCATCCTTCGACCGAAGCACGGTGACTCACATATACCTTGACATGACGTCGACAAGGAGGAGGAACTAGCGACACCCTCCAGCGGTTGCGGGCGTGATCAGCCCACACAGGTCGCCGTGAACTAACTCCAGAACGTCCTTGGCTCTGAAGTTTGCCTCCGCGGGAAAGGAGTTGCGCCTCTGCTTGCCGGCGAGGCACCCGTCGCACACCTGGTCAACATGGTCGATAGCGGGCATGCCACGGACCAGCCCTTGCTAAGCTAGCTTGCGGAGGGCCTGGAAGTTGAGGTGCCCGAATCTGGCATGCCATTTCCACACCTCTTCTGTGGCGCACTGCGCAACCAGCCAGACAGGGCGCGCAAGCTGGAGCGGGTACGGTTACAGATGGTTACCTGCTCACCGTACCTTTGCGATGATGTGCCGTTGCGGATCAAAGAGCATGAAGATGCCGTGCTCGATCTCCGATCTGCACCCGACCTGATCGAGCTGCCCCATACTGATGATATTGCTCCAGAGACGCAGGATGTAGTACACTCCGCTCAGTACATGGTGCCTGCCGCTGTGGTCGGTGAAGAGCACGTTGTTGCGCCCCTGGATGTCGACGACGGATCCATCTTTGAACTTGACGGTGCCGGTGACGCCACGAGCGAGATCACTGAACGAAGCCTCCTCGCCGGACATGTGATTACTGGCCCCGCTGTCTAGGTACCAGACGCCGGAGTGCGCGTCCGTGGCAAGGCCCAGATGATCCTCCACACGCTCCTCGACCAACTCCACAAGCCCGTCGTGATCGCCTGGAGGCACGGACAGCTCACACACCTGCGCCATGAGAAGGTGTGTGGGATCGGCATCATCCCCGTCGTGCCCTGAAGGAAATATGCCCTAGAGGCAATAATAAAGTTGTTATTTATATTTTCTTATATCATGATAAATGTTTATTATTCATGCTAGAATTGTATTAACCGGAAACTTAGTACATTTGTGGATACATAGACAACCAGAGTGTCACTAGTATGCCTCTACTTGACTAGCTCGTTAATCAAAGATGGTTAAGTTTCCTAGCCATGGACAAGAGTTGTCATTTGATGAACGGGATCACGTCATTAGTGAATGATGTGATTGACTTGACCCATCCGTTAGCTTAGCACTATGATCGTTTAGTTTATTGTTATTGCTTTATTCATAACTTATACATATTCCTATGACTATGAGATTATGCAACTCCCGAATACCGGAGGAACACTTAGTGTGCTATCAAATGTCACAACGTAACTGGGTGACTATAAAGATACTCTACAGGTGTCTCTGATGGTTTTTGTTGAGTTGGCATAGATCGAGTAAAGAGACTTGCCGGTAACGAGATTGAACTAGGTATTGAGATACCGACGATCGAATCTTGGGCAAGTAACATACCGATGACAAAGGGAACAAAGTATGTTGTTATGCGGTTAGACCGATAAAGATCTTCGTAGAATATGTAGGAACTAATATGAGCATCCAGATTCCGCTATTGGTTATTGACCAGAAGTGAGTCTCGGTCATGTCTACATAGTTCTCGAACCCGTAGGGTCCGCACGCTTAACGTTCGATGACGATCGATATTATGAGTTTATGTGTTTTGATGTACCGAAGGTAGTTCGGAGTCCCAGATGTGATCACGAACATGACGAGAGTCTCGAAATGGTCGAGACATAAAGATCCATATATTGGAAGGCTACGTTTGGACATCAGAAGGGTTTCAGATGAGTTTGGGCATTTACTGGAGTACCGGGGGTTACCAGAACCCCCTGGGGAGTCAATGGGCCTTATTGGGCCTTAGTGGGAGAGAAGAGGAGGCAGCCAGGTGGAGGGCACGCCCCCCAAGCCCAATCCAAATTGGGTGGGGGAGGCCCCCCTTTCCTTTCTCCTTCTCCCTCTTACTTCTTTTCCTAGTGGAACTAGGAAAGGGGGGAGTCCTACTCCTACTAGGAGGAGGATTCCTCCCCCCTTGGCGTGCCTAGAGGGCCGGCCGGCCTCCCCCTCCCTCCTTTATATACGTGGGGAGGGGGCACCCTAGGAGACATAAAAGTTGATCTTAGCCGTGTGCGGTGCCCCCATCCACAGATTTCCACCTCGGTCATATCGTTGCAGTGCTTAGGCGAAGCACTGTGCCGGTAGCTTCATCATCACCGTCACCACGCCGTCGTGTTGATGCAACTCTCCCTCGACCTTAGCTGGATCTAGAGTTCGTGGGACGTCACTGAGCTGAACGTGTGCAGATCGCGAGGTGCCGTATCTTTGTTATTAGGATCGGTTGGATCGTGAAGACGTACGACTACATCAACCGCGTTGTCATAACGCTTCCGCTTACGGTCTACGAGTGTACGTGGACAACACTCTCCCCTCTCGTTGCTATGCATCATCTAGATGGATCTTGCGTGTGCATAGGAATTTTTTTGAAATTACTGTGTTCCCCAACATGCCCTTGGGCGAGGAGCGCCTTCGCCTCCTCGTCCCGCTTCTTCTTGCGACACTCGCGGGCCCAGTGCCCGATGATGCCGCAGTAGCGACACTTGTCTCGATCGTCGTCATTGCCAGGATCCACCGGCGTTTCCTTTGCCAACACCCCCGTTCCGGCCACGTCCTCCGCCACCGCCGCCGTGGCGCCCGCGGCCTCTCCCACGCCGGCCTCGAGACGAGCCCGAGCCAGAGCCGCCAGCGGGTGGATCGTCGTTCTTGATACGGGCGTGCCACTCCTCTTCAGTGAGAAGCGGGCGCCCCATGCCATCGGTGGCCTGGTGCAGCTCGTGGCGTTCCTCCGCCGCCTTCAGTCTCCCAGTCAGCTCCTCAACAAAGAGCTGATTGAGATCTACCAGTGTTTCGATCGAAAGAGCGATCTGCGAAAATTGTTTGGGGACTAGTGTAAGAAATTTTCTCACGACCCTCTTTTTAGGGATATTCTCACCGAGTTGTGCCATCCGCCCCACCATTGCAGTGAGGCGCATTGCGAAGTCATCCACCGACTCGCCATCGGCGAACTTGATGTCGCCGTACTGCCTAGTGAGCGTCGCGAGTTTGGCCTCCCGCACCCGCGCCACACCGAGCCTCGTCGTCTTCAGAGAGTCCCACGCCTCCTTCGCCGTCACCTTGGTGGCGAGCATGGGTCCCATCTCCGGTGGCACTCCGCGCAGGATCGCCTCGAGCGCCAAACGATCCTCGCTGTGCTCGGCGGTGCCCGTTTGGACGGCGTCCCAGAGATACCGTCCCTCCATCATGACCTGCATGAGGACGGCCCAGTCGGTGCAGTTGGTTTGGGTCAGCTGCGGCCACGCCGCACCGCGATGTCGCGTGCCATCCGCGCCGTGGGCCTCTCAGCCACGGCAAGCTCGTTGCCGTCGGAGACCCGTGCCCGCGGAGTGGCCGGCGACTTGCTACCACCGGTGTCATCCGGCCCCGCCATTCCCAAGGTCAGGACCTTGCTCTGATGCCAATTGTTGGCAAATTATAGCTTATCTCACTCACCTCACCTCGATCTCTCTCTGAAAACTCAAATGATAAGAAGAACAGGGAGGTTTTGCGCTGCGTAAAACTTGCAGCTTTTCTGCTCTTCTTTCTCTCGTTTTATTTGCGGAAGCAACAAGGAAAATGGGTTCGTGAGCCCTTACATTGTGCAACCACCGATCGTGGTGCTCGTTCCATCCCACAAGTGATCTGGAGGGGGCGCAGGACTCGTTCAGACTCCAACAGAAACACGAGCTATTCTCGCTACCTGAAACTACCTGACGAAACTGAAGAAAAAAACTACACTAGCCTGAAAACTGAAGGAAATATGCCCTAGAGGCAATAATAAAGTTATTATTTATTTCCTTATTTCATGATAAATGTTTATTATTCATGCTAGAATTGTATTAACCAAAAACATAATACATGTGTGAATACATAGACAAACGTAGTGTCACTAGTATGCCTCTACTTGACTAGCTTGTTAATCAAAGATGGTTTAGTTTCCTAACCATAGACATGAGTTGTCATTTGATTAACGGGATCACATCATTAGGAGAATGATGTGATTGACTTGACCCATTCCGTTAGCTTAGCATTTGATCGTTTAGTATGTTGCTATTGCTTTCTTCATGACTTATACATGTTCCTATGACTATGAGATTATGCAACTCCCGTTTACCAGAGGAACACTTTGTGTGCTACCAAACGTCACAACGTAACTGGGTGATTATAAAGGTGCTCTACAGGTGTCTCCGAAGGTACTTGTTGAGTTGGCGTATTTCGAGATTAGGATTTGTCACTCCGATTGTCGGACATGTATCTCTAGGCCCACTCGGTAATGCACATCACTATAAGCCTTGCAAGCATTGTAACTAATGAGTTAGTTGCAGGATGATGTATTACAGAACGAGTAAAGAAACTTGCCGGTAATGAGATTGAACTAGGTATTGAGATACCGACGGTCAAATCTCGGGCAAGTAACATACCGATGACAAAGGGAACAACGTATGTTGTTATGCGGTTCGACCGATAAAGATCTTTGTAGAATATGTAGGAGCCAATATGGACATCCAGGTTCCGCTATTGGTTATTGACCAGAGAAGTGTCTCGGTCATGTCTACATAGTTCTCGAACCTGTAGGGTCCGCACGCTTAACGTTCGTTGACGATATAGTATTATATGACTTATGTATGTTGGTGACCGAATGTTGTTCGGAGCCCCGGATGAGATCACGGACATGACGAGGAGCTCCGGAATGGTCCAGAGGTAAAGATTCATATATTGGATGATATGGTTAGGCCAAGGGGTCAGGCCCACGGGGCTATAAGTTGGTGCAAAAGGAGTTTTTGCGGAGGCCACGGGGCCAAACGCCAGAGACCCTGGCGTCTGGCCCTGGGCCAAACGCCGAGGCCCATGGCGTCTGGGCCATACGCGAAGGATTGTGGCGTTTGGTCCGGGAGTCCGAGTGGGACTCTTGCCTTTTGGGCAAAACCAACTTTGAGGAGGTTTTTGCTCCAAGTCTCGACCCCAGGGCTCAACATATAAATGGAGGGGCAGGGCTAGCACCAAAGACACATCAAGAAACACCAAGCCGTGTGCTGGCAACCTCGTCCCCTCTACTTTATCCTCCGTCATAATTTTCGTAGTGCTTAGGCGAAGACCTGCGAAGATTGTTCTTCACCAACACCGTCACCACGCCGTCGTGCTGCCGGAACTCATCTAATACTTCGCCCCTCTTGCTGGATCAAGAAGGCGAGGACGTCATCGAGCTGAACGTGTGCAGAACTCGGAGGTGCCGTACGTTCGGTACTTGATCGGGACGGATCGTGAAGGTGTACGACTACATCAACTGCGTTGATAAACGTTTCCGCTTTCGGTCTACGAGGGTACGTAGACATACTCTCCCCTCTCGTTGCTATGCATCACCATGATCCTGCGTGTGCGTAGGAATTTTTTTAAATTACTACGTTCCCCAACAGTGGTATCAGAGCCTGGTTTTATGCTTAGATGTTATATGCATGAGTAGAACACAAGTGAGTTGTGGGTGATACAAGTCATACTGCTTACCAGCATGTCATACTTTGGTTCGGCGGTATTGTTGGATGAAGCGGCCCGGACCGACATTACGCGTACGCTTACGCGAGACTGGTTCTACCGACGTGCTTTGCACACAGGTGCCTGGCGGGTGTTAGTTTCTCCAACTTTAGTTGAGCCGAGTGTGGCTACGCCCTGTCCTTGAGAAGGTTAAAACAGCACTAACTTGACGAACTATCGTTGTGGTTTTGATGCGTAGGTAAGAACGGTTCTTGCTCAGCCCGTAGCAGCCACGTAAAACTTGCAACAACAAAGTAGAGGATGTCTAACTTGTTTTTGCAGGGCATGTTGTGATCTGATATGGTCAAGACATGATGCTATATTTTATTGTATGAGATGATCATGTTTTGTAACCGAGTTATCGGCAACTGGCAGGAGCCATATGGTTGTCGCTTTATTGTATGCAATGCAATCACCCTATAATGCTTTACTTTATCACTAAGCAGTAGCGATAGTCATAGAAGCAAAAGTTGGCGAGACGATAACGATGCTACGATGGAGATCAAGGTGTCGCGCCGGTGACGATGGTGATCACGACGGTGCTTCGGAGATGGAGATCACAAGCACAAGATGATGATGGCAATATCATATCACTTATATTGATTGCATGTGATGTTTATCCTTTATGCATCTTATTTTGCTGAGATCGGCGGTAGCATTATAAGATGATCTCTCACTAAATTTCAAGATAAAAGTGTTCTCCCTGAGTATGCACCGTTGCCAAAGTTCGTTGTGCCGAGACACCACGTGATGATCGGGTGTGATAAGCTCTACGTTCATCTACAACGGGTGCAAGCCAGTTTTGCACACGCAGAATACTCGGGTTAAACTTGACAAGCCTAGAATATGCAGATATGGCCTCGGAACAGTGGAGACCGAAAGGTCGGGCATGAATCATATAGTAGATATGATCAACATAATGATGTTCCCCATTGAAAACTACTCCATCTCACATGATGATCGGACACGGTTTAGTTGATTTGCATCACGTGATCACTTAGATGATTAGAGGGATGTCTATCTAAGTGGGAGTTTTTAAGTAATATGATTAATTGAACTTTAATTTATCATGAACTTAGTCCTGGTAGTATTAGCATATCTATGTTGTAGATCAATAGCTCCCGTTTAGCTCCCCTATTTTATTTTTGATATGTTCCTAGAGAAAACTAAGCTGAAGGATGATAGTAGCAATGATGCGGACTGGGTCCGTGATCTGAGGTTTATCCTCATTGCTGCACAGAAGAATTATGTCCATGATGCATCGCTAAGTGACAAACCTATTGCAGGAGCAGATGTAGACGTTATGAACGTTTGGCTAGCTCAATATGATGACTACTTTATAGTTTAGTGCACCATGCTTAACGGCTTAGAATCGAGACTTCAAAGACGTTTTGAACGTCATGGACCATATGAGATGTTCCAGGAATTGAAGTTAACATTTCAAGCAAATACCCGAGTTGAGAGATATGAAGGCTCCAACAAGTTTTATAGCTAAAAAGATGGAGGAGAATAGCTCAAGCAGTGAGCATGTGCTCAGATTGTCTGGGTACTACAATCACTTGAATCAAGTGGGAATTAATCTTCCAGATAAAATAGTGATTGACAGAATTCTCTAGTCACTATCACCAAGTTGCTAGAACTTCGTGATGAACTATAATATGCAAGGGATAACGGAAACGATTCCCAAGCTCTTCATGATGCTGAAATCGACAAAGGTAGAAATCAAGAAAAGCATCAAGTGTTGATGGTTAACAAGACCACTTGTCGGTGTACAAAAAGAGGGGTACACTTTTGTACCCCTATAACTGTGCACAGGCAGTCTAAGCCACGGGCACCACCACACCAAGCAAGGCGAGGGAGGTGAGCCAGGGTAAGACCGAAGCTCGAGAGAACTGCGACGCCAAGACCAAGACCACAAAGAACAAAGGGGACGAAGCGGACTCCCCCGACAAGATCCTTGCCGGGAGACAGTTCTAGCAGCCCCGGCAAGACCCTTGCCGCGGCGACTCGTCTCGCGCCTATGGAGAGAATCACCCTTGAGTCCACTGCCCCCAACGGGCAAGGATTCGAGAGACATTCCCGTGCGACATGCAGATCTTTGTGAAGACATTCAAGACCGGATACGCGCTAAGGAGACGACAACCCTTGGCGGGATCCCAGCCGAGGAAGACCACAAGGCCCCCGGCAAGCGCCTTGCCGGGGATGACAGCAGGCGCCTCGGCAAGACCCTTGCCGGGGCCCCGGCAAGGCCCTTGCCGAGGACACCCGCAAGGCCACCATCAGGCCCACGCCGACTGAGCCTCCACCATCGCATGCATGCAGCTACCGACCCAACCAGCTGGGAAGGCACCTGCGTGGCGGCATGCAGATCCTCGTGAAGACCCACCACTACGCCACCTCAGCTGCCTGCCTGCCTACGTGGCATCTCAGGTGTCGCTGGCCAGGGCGCGTGTCAACACAAGGAGCAGCGACGGACGAGGCAGATCTCTCCCCCGTCCCCGATAAAGCAAGGACACCTAAGCAAGACGCATTAAATGCGCCTTGTCATGTAATGCGAGGGATAACTTCGCATCACTGTTCCCTTTCCACCTCCTGTGTGCCACTGTGGCCACCCCTTTTTCCTATAAAAGGAGGCCCGAGGCGACCATGAGAGGGATTCAGCTTTTAGGAGCTCCTCACGCCACATAGCTAGCTCAAGAACACAGATATCCAATCCACCAAAGCAGGAGTAGGGTTTTACGTATCCTTGCGGCCCGAACCTGGATAAATGAACCGTGTGCTACCTGTTAGATCCGCTCTTCTCACGACCCCTCGCCCCGCCAACCGTAGTAGGGATTCTTGTGATCCCATAGGTGTCGTTCCGCACCGACGCCACTAGTTTCAAGAAAAGGGCAAATTGAAGAAGGGGAACTTCAAGAAGAACGGTAAGCAAGTTGCTGATCAAGTGAAGAAGCCCAAGTCTGGACCTAAGCATGAGACTAAGTGCTTCTACTACAAAGGGACTGGTCACTGGAAGCAGAACTGCCCCAAGTATTTGGCGGATAAGAAGGATGGCAAAGTGAACAATGCTATATTTGATATACATGTTATTGATGTGTACTTTACTAGTGTTTATAGCAACCCCTCGGTATTTGATACTGGTTCAGTTGCTATGAGTAGTAACTCAAAACGGGAGTTGCAGAATGAACAGAGACTAGTTAAGGGTGAAGTGACGATGTGTGTTGGAAGTGGTTCCAAGATTGATATGATCATCATCGCACACTCCCTATACTTTTGGGGTTAGTGTTAAACCTAAATAAATGTTATTTGGTGTTTGCATTGAGCATGAATATGATTTGATCATGTTTATTGCAATACAGTTATTCATTTAAGTTAGAGAATAATTGTTGTTCTGTTTACATGAATAAAACCTTCTATGGTCATACACCCAATGAAAATGGTTCGTTGGATCTCGATCGTAGTGATACACATATTCATAATATTGAAGTCAAAAGATGCAAAGTTAATAATGATAGTGCAACTTATTTGTGGCACTGCCATTTAGGTCATATTGGTGTAAAGCTCATGAAGAAACTCCATGCTGATGGGCTTTTGGAATCACTTGATTATGAATCATTTTGATGCTTGCGAACCATGCCTCATGGGCAAGATGACTAGGACTTCGTTCTCCGGAACAATGGAGTGAGCCACTGACTTATTGGAAATAATACATACCGATGTATGCGGTCCAATGAGTGTTGAGACTCACGGCGGGTATCATTGTTTTTTGACCTTCATAGATGATTTGAGCAGATATGTCTATATCTACTTGATGAAACATAAATCTGAAACATTAGAAAAGTTCATATAATTTCAGAGTGAAGTAGAAAACCATCGTAACAAGAAAATAAAGTTTCTACAATCTGATCATGGAGGAGAATATTTGAGTTACGAGTTTGGTCTTCATTTGAAACAATGCGAAATAGTTTCTCAACTCACGCCACCTGGAACACCATAGCGTAATGGGTGTCCGAACATCATAATCGTACTTTATTAGATATAGTACAATCTATGATGTCTCTTACCGATTTACCACTATCGTTTGGGGTTATGCATTAGAAGACAGTTGCATTCATGTTAAATAGGGCACCATCTAAATCCCTTGAGACGACACGGTATGAACTGTGGTTTAGCAAGAAACCTAAGCTGTCGTTTCTTAAAGTTTGGGGTTGCGATGCTTATGTGAAAAAGTTTCATCTTGATAAGCTCAAACCCAAGTCGGAGAAGTGCGTCTTCATAGGATACCCAAAAGTAACTGTTGGGTACACCTTCTATCACAGATCCGAAGGCAAGATATTTGTTGCTGAGAATAGATCCTTTCTAGAGAAGGAGTTTCTCTCGAAAGAAGTGAGTGGGAGGAAAGTAGAAATTGATGAGGTAACTGTACCTGCTCCCTTATTGGAAAGTAGTTCATCACAGAAATCTGTTTCTGTGACTCCTACACTAATTAGTGAGGAAGCTAATGATGATGATCATGTAACTTCATATCAAGTTACTACCGAACCTCGTAGGTCAACCAGAGTGACATCCGCACCAGAGTGGTACGGCAATCCTATTCTGGAGGTCATGTTAATTGACCATGACGAACCTACGAACTATGAGGAAGCGATGATGAGCCCAGATTCCGTGAAATGGCTTGAGGCCATGAAATCTGAGATAGGATCCATGTATGAGAACAAAGTATGGACTTTGGTTGACTTGCCCGATGATCGGCAAGCCATAGAAAATAAATGGATCTTCAAGAGGAAGACAGATGATGATTGTAGTGTTACTATCTACAAAGCTAGACTTGTCGAAAAAGGTTTTGACAATGTTCAAGGTGTTGACTACGATGAGATTTTCTCACACATAGCGATGCTTTAAGTCTGTCCGAATCATGTTAGCAAATTGCCACATTTTATGAAATCTGGCAAATGGATGTCAAAACTACATTCCTTAATGGATTTCTTAAAGAAGAGTTGTATATGATGCAACCAGAAGGTTTTGTCGATCCTAAAGGTGCTAACAAAATGTGCAAGCTCCAGCGATCCATCTATGGACTAGTGCAAGCATCTCAGAGTTGGAATATACGCTTTGATGAGTTGATCAAAGCATATGATTTTAAACAGACTTGTGGTGAAGGCTGTATTTACAAGAAAGTCTGTGGGAGCACTACAACATTTCTGATAAATATATGTGAATGACATATTGTTGATCGGAAATAATGTAGAATTTTCTGGAAAGCATAAAGGAGTATTTGAAAGGAGTTTTTCAAATAAAGACCTCGGTGAAGCTATGATGACCCACAAGTATAGGGGATCTATCGTAGTCCTTTCGATAAGTAAGAGTGTCGAACCCAACGAGGAGCAGAAGGAAATGATAAGCGGTTTCCAGCAGGGTATTCTCTGCAAGTATTGAAATAAGTGGTAACAGATAGTTTTGTGATAAGATAATTTGTAACAAAACAAGTAACAAAAGTAAATGAGGTGCATCAAGGTGTCCCAATCCTTTTTGTAGCAAAGGACAAGCCTGGACAAACTCTTATATGATGTAAAGCGCTCCCGAGGACACATGGGAATATCGTCAAGCTAGTTTTCATCATGTTCATATGATTCGCGTTTGGTACTTTGATAATTTGGTATGTGGGTGGACCGGTGCTTGGGTGCTGCCCTTACTTGGACAAGCATCCCACTTATGATTAACCTCTATTGCAAGCATCCGCAAATACAACAAAAGTATTAAAGTAAACCTAACCATAGCATGAAACATATGGATCCAAATCAGCCCCTTACAAAGCAACGCATAAACTACAGTTTAAGCTTCTGTCACTATAGCAACCCATCATCTACTTATTACTTCCCAATGCCTTCCTCTAGGCCCAAATAATGGTGAAGTGTCATGTAGTCGACATTCACATAACACCACTAGAGGAGAGACACCATACATCTCATCAAAATATCGAACGAATACCAAATTCACATGACTACTAATAGCAAGACTTCTCCCATGTCCTCAGGAACAAAAGTAACTACTCACAAAGCATAAACATGTTCATAATCAGAGGGGTATTGATATGCATATAGGATCTAAACATATGATCTTCCACCAATTACACCAACTAGCATCAACTACAAGGAGTAATTAACACTACTAGCAACCTACTAGCACCAATCCTGGACTTGGAGACAAGAATTGGATACAAGAGATGAACTAGGGTTTTGAGATGAGATGGTGCTGATGAAGATGTTGATGGAGATTGCCCTCTCCCGATGAGAGGAGCATTGGTGATGACGATGGAGATGATTTCCCCCTCCGGGAGGGAAGTTTCCCTAGTAGAACAGCTCCGCCAGAGCCCTAGATTGGTTCCACCAAGGTTCTGCCTCGTGGCGGTGGAGTTTCGTCCGAGAAGATGGCTTATGCTTTTTTCCCATCGAAAGACTCCATATAGCAGAAGATGGCCACCGGAGGGCCACCAGGGGGCCCACGAGGTAGGGGAGCGCGCCTAGGGGGGTAGGGCGCGCCCCCACCCTCGTGGGCAGGGGTGCCCCCCTGGTGAAGTTCTTGCTCTCAATATTTCTTATATATTTTGAAAACATCTTCCGTGAAGTTTCAGGACTTTTGGAGCTATGCAAAATAGGTCTCTAATATTCGCTCCTTTTCCAGCCCAGAATCCTAGCTGCCGGCATTCTCCCTCTTTATGTAAACCTTGTAAAATAAGAGAGAATAGGCATAAGTATTGTGATATAATGTGTAATAACAGCCCATAATGCAATAAATATTGATATAAAAGCATGATGCAAAATGGACGTATCAACTCCCCCAAGCTTAGACCTCGCTTGTCCTCAAGCGAAAAGCCGAAATCGAAAAATATGTCCACATGTTTAGAGATAGAGGTGTCGATAAAAATAAAATACGGACATGAGGGCATCATGATCATTCTTAGAACAACAACTTATATAATTCTTTGTCATATAATATCTAATGCTAGAGTAATAATTCAATCACAATATCAAGTATGAATCGTAAACTTCATTGAAAACTAACAAACTACAATCTCAGTCACTGAAGCAACTGCAATTTATCATAACATAGGAAAGATTCAATGTATAATAGATTTTCAGCAAGTCCACATACTCAACTATCATATAATTTTTCACAATTGCTGACACTCACGCAATACTTATGGGTATGGAGTTTTAATCGGACACAGAGAAAGATAGGAGCTTATAGTTTTGCCTCCCAACGTTTTACCTCAAGGGTAATGTCAACAGTAATAGTTCATGAAAACTCACATCCAATTAGCCATATATACCAGGATCTTTCCAACATATTGTGCTTGCCAAAGGATAAAAATGTAAAAAGGAAGGGTGAAGATCACCATGACTCTTATGCAATGTAGGAGATAAAAGTAAAAGATAGGCCCTTCGCAGAGGGAAGCAGAGGTTGTCATGCGCTTTTATGGTTCGATGCACAAAATCTTAATGCGAAAGAACGTCACTTTATATTGCCACTTGTGATATGGACCTTTATTATGCAGTCTGTCACTTTTATTACTTCCATATCACACACTCGTATAAAGCTTATTTCCTCCACACCAATAAATCATACATATTTAGAGAGCAAGTTTTTATTGCTTGCACCGATGACAACTTACTTGATGGATCTTACTCAATCCATAGGTAGATATGGTGGACTCTTATGGCAAGACTAGTTTAAGGGTATTTGGAAGAACAAGTAGTATCTCTACTTGGTGCAATGAATTTGGCTAGCATGAGGGGGAAAGGCAAACTCATCATGTTGGAAGATCCAAGACAATATAATTTATCTCAGATGTAAGAAAACATAACCCATTATGTTGTCTTCCTTGTCCAATGTCAACTCTTTAGCATGTCATATTTTAATGAGTGCTCACAATCATAAAAGATGTCCAAGATAGTATATTTATATGTGAAGACCTCTCTTTCTTTATTACTTCCTATTAATTGCAACGATGACCAAAACTGTGTTTGTCAACTCTCAACAACTTTTATTCATCATACTCTTTCTATGTGAGCTCATTACTCTCCATAAGACTCATATGATCTTTTTGTTTCTTTTTATTTCTTTCTCTTTTCTTTTATTCACTTAGGATCATGGCAAAATAATCAAGCCCTTGACTCAACACTAATCTTTATTATATAGCTCACGGACTCGATTACATAGAAGGATAATAAAGCAAAACTCACAACTAGATCATACTAAGAACTTCTATTCTACTAGATCAAGATATTACCAAAAGGATCGAACTAAGAAAAACGGTAAAGATAAAAGTGATGGTGATACGATACGATACCGGGGCACTCCCCCAAGCTTGGCAGTTGCCAAGTGGAGTGCCCATACCCATGTGATTATGTATCTCTTTTCGGGGGTGGTGATGTAATGTTCTTGGCGATGATGCCCCTCAAGATACGATTCTCCTCCTCAAGCTTGTTGACTTGCTGCTTGAGGTCCATTATTTCCTTTTGGAGTTTTCCTGTAACAGCCAAAGCTCCCTGCACCCAAGGGTGCTGCATAGCTGCGGGAGAACAAGTGACACTCTTTTTCATATTCTCAGAAGAAAGAAATCTAACATTGGAAGTGATAACCAAGTTTGGAATAGCCGAGCTCTGCAGTTCTCCCATTGTGAATCCAGCTTGGCGGCGGGAAGTGACTTCTTGATCCTCTTCCATGGCATCTATCCTCTTCAAATCAGCCTCCATCTCTTCCTCCGTTGCTGGCCCAAAGGGGTCAACATGATTGTTTGTCGTTGATCTCGGTGCCGGATGGGACACCCGGCTCTCCCCGACTAACTCTTGCGAAGACATCCTGCTCTAATCTGCAGTAGCAACAGCTCGAAACACAAACAAGAGATATTTGCGTGATACGGGAGTCAAAACCCCTGGGAGATTATATAATGAATTTTTACCGACCAAAATACGTGTCGTATACGAAAATGGAGTCCGGAGAGCACACGAGGTGCCCACGAGGTAAGGGGCGCGCCCTCCACCCTCGTGGATCCCTCGTGTCCTTCCCGGACTGCTGCTTATTTTTTCTATTTTTCTAAATATTCCATAACGGAGAAATATTGCCTTAAAAACTGTTTTGGAGTCGGTTTACTTACCGTACCACATACCTATTCCTTTTCGAAGTCTGAAACGTTCCGAAAAGTGTCCCTTATGTATTCCTCCGGGGTTACGGTTTCGATAACATTGGTTTCAACATTTATGGGATTACCTGAGATATAGTGTTTGATTCTTTGACCGTTCACCACCTTCGGATTGTGCCTTCGAAGTTATTGATTTTTATGGCACTGGAACGGTAGACCTCCTTGATAACGTAAGGACCTTCCCATTTGGAGAGAAGTTTTCCTGCAAAAAATCTTAAACGAGAGTTGTATAGCAATACATAATCACCTACATTAAACTCACGCTTTTGTATCCTTTTGTCATGCCATCTTTTAACTTTTTCTTTAAACAACTTCACATTTTCGTAGGCTTGGGTTCTCCATTCATCAAGTGAGCTAATATCAAATAACCTATTCTCACCGGCAAGTTTAAATTCACAATTAAGTTCTTTAATATCCCAATAAGCCTTGTGTTCTAGTTCGAGAGGTAAATGACATGCTTTTCCATAAACCATTTTATACGGAGACATACCCGTAGGATTTTTATATGCAGTTCTATAGGCCCATAATGCATCATCAAGTTTCTTGGACCAATTCTTTCTAGACCTATTAACAGTCTTTTGCAAAATTAATTTGAGTTCTCTATTACTCAATTCTACTTGACCACTAGACTGAGGGTGATAAGGGGATGCAATTCTATGATTAACATCATATTTAGCAAGCATTTTATGGAAAGCACCATGAATAAAATGTGAACCACCATCAGACATTAAATATCTAGGGACTCCAAATCTTGGAAAAATTACTTCTTTAAGCATTTTAATAGAAGTGTTATGATCGGCACTACTAGTTGGAATAGCTTCTACCCACTTAGTAACGTAATCAACAGCAACTAAAATATGTGTATAACCATTAGAGGAAGGAAAAGGTCCCATATAGTCAAAGCCCCAAACATCAAATGGTTCAATAACAAGTGAATAATTCATAGGCATTTCTTGACGTCTACTAATATTACCAATTCTTTGACATTCATCACAAGATAAGACAAACTTACGGGCATCCTTGAAGAGAGTAGGCCAATAAAAACCAGATTGCAGTACCTTATGTGCAGTTCTATCTCCAGCATGGTGTCCTCCATAAGCTTCGGAGTGACACTTGCGTAGGATCTGTTCCTGTTCATGCTCAGGTACACAATGTCCAATAACACCATCTACTCCTTCTTTATAAAGATGTGGGTCATCCCAAAAGTAATGCCTCAAATCATAGAAGAACTTTTTCTTTTGCTGGTATGTGAAACTAGGTGGTATAAACTTAGCAACAATGTAATTGGCATAATCAGCATACCATGGAGCAGTATGAGAAGCATTTATGACATTTAATTGCTCATCAGGAAAGCTATAATCAATAGGTAGCGGGTCATCAAGCACATTTTCTAACCTAGACAAGTTGTCTGCAACAGGGTTCTCAGCTCCTTTTCTATCAACAATATGCAAATCAAATTCTTGTAGCAAGAGAACCCATCTAATAAGTCTAGGTTTAGCATCTTTATTTTCCATAAGATATTTAATAGCAGCATAATCAGTGTGAATAGTTACTTTAGAATCAACAATATAAGGTCTAAACTTATCACAAGCAAATACAACTGCTAAGAATTCTTTTTCAGTAGTAGCATAATTTCTTTGAGCATTGTCTAGAGTTTTACTAGCATATTGAATAACATTTAGTTTCTTATCAACTCTTTGTCCTAGAACAGCACCTACAGCATAATCACTAGCATCACACATAATTTCAAAGGGTAAATTACAATCAGGTGGCTGAACAATAGGTGCAGAAATCAATGCTTTTTTAAGTATTTCAAATGCTTCTACACAATCATCATCAAAGACAAATGGTATATCTTTTTGTAATAAATTAGTCAGAGGCCGAGAAATTTTTGAGAAGTCCTTAATGAACCTCCTATAAAAACCGGCGTGACCAAGGAAACTTCTTATACCTTTGATGTCCTTGGGACATGGCATCTTTTCAATAGCATCAACCTTGGCTTTATCAACTTCAATACCTTTTTCAGAAACTTTATTCCCCAAGACAATACCTTCATTAACCATAAAGTGGCACTTTTCCCAATTCAAGACAAGATTAGTTTCTTCACATCTCTGCAAAACTCGATCAAGGTTGCTCAAGCAATCATCAAAGGAAGATCCATAGACGGAAAAGTCGTCCATGAAAACCTCACAAATCTTTTCACAAAAGTCAAAGAATATAGCCATCATGCATCTTTGAAAGGTAGCAGGTGCATTACATAAACCAAAAGGCATACGTCTATAAGCAAAAGTACCAAAAGGGCATGTAAAAGTAGTCTTTGATTGACCTTTGGCTGACACAGGTATTTGAGAGAAACCAGAATAACCATCTAGAAATAACAAATGTGTATGTTTAGATAATCTTTCTAGCATTCGATCGATAAAAGGTAAGGGGTAATGATCTTTTTAGTAGCCTTATTTAATTTGCGGAAATCAATTACCATCCTATAACCTGTAATAATTCTTTGAGGAACCAATTCATCTTTATCATTAGGAACAACAGTAATACCTCCCTTCTTAGGGACACAATGGACATGCTTACCCATTGACTATCAGCAACGGGATAAATTATACCTGCTTCAAGGAGCTTTAGTATCTCCTTTCTTACCACTTCTTTCATTTTAGGATTCAGCCGGCGTTGATGATCACAACCTGGTTTAGCATCTTCTTCCAAATTAATTTTATGTTGACATAGAGTGGTACTAATGCCCTTAAGATCATCAAGAGTATACCCAATAGCAGCACGGTGCTTCTTCAGAATTTTCAATAATCTCTCTTCCTCATGCTCTGGAAGGTTAGCACTAATAATAACAAGATATATCTTTTTCTCATCAAGATAAGCATATTTAAGAGTATCAGGTAACGGTTTAAGCTCAAACACGGAATCACCCTTGGGTGGAGGAGGATCCCCTAGGATTTCAATAGGTAAATTGTTTTTAAGAATAGGTTCCTGTTTAAAGAATACTTCATCTAATTCCCTTCTTTCATTCATAAACATGTCATTTTCATGGTCTAGCAAATATTATTCTAAAGGATCACTAGGAGGTACGGCAATAGAAGCAAGACCAAAAATTTCATCCTTACTAGGTAACTCTTCTTTACGGTGTTGTCTACTAAATTTAGAAAAATTAAATTCATGAGTCATATCATCTAAACCGATAGTAACATCTCTTTTGCAATCTATGGTAGCATTAACAGTATTTAAGAAGGGTCTACCAAATATAATGGGACAAAAGCTATCTTGTGGGGAACCAAGAACAAGAAAATCAGCAGGATATTTAGTTTTCCCACACAAGACTTCAACATCTATAACAATGCCCATTGGTGAAATAGTATCTCTATTGGCAAGTTTAATTGTGACATCAATATCTTCCATCTCAGCAGGTGCAATATCATGCATAACTTCTTTGTATAAGGAATAAGGTATTGCACTAGCACTAGCACCCATATCACATAAGCCATGATAACAATGATCTCCTATTTTAACATAAATAACATGCATGCCTACTACAGGTCTAGGTTTATCTTTATCATGGGGTTTAGCAATTTTAGCAGTTTCATTACAGAAATAAATAACATGCCCATCAATATTATCAGACAAGAGATCTTTAAAAATAGCAATATTAGGTTCAACTTTAACTTGCTCAGGAGGTGTATAAGTTTTAATATTGCTTTTACGAACCACAGTTGAAGCTTTAGCATGATCCTTTATCTTAACATGGAAAGGTGGTTTCTCAACATAAGAAGTAGGAACAATAGGATCATTATAAGCGATAGTCTTTTCTTCAACTTTAATAGGTGCAGCTACTTTTACTTCTATGGGAGGATGATATTTAACCCACTTCTCCTTGGGGAGATCAACATAAGCAGCAAAAGATTCACAGAAAGAAGCTATTATCTTAGAGTCAAGTCCACATTTAGTGCTAAATTTACGAAAAATATCGGTATCCATAAAAGATTTAACACAATCAAAACTAGGTGTCATACCTGACTCCTTACCATTGTCAAGGTCCCAATCTTCAGAGTTGCGTTTAATTCTTTCCAATAAATCCCATTTGAATTCAATAGTCTTCATCATAAAAGAGCTGGCACAAGAAGTATCAAGCATGGTGCGATTGTTACCAGAAAGCCGAGCATAAATTTTTTGAATAATCATTTCTCTTGAGAGCTCATGATTGGGGCATGAATATAACATTGATTGAAGCCTCCCCCAAGCTTGAGCGATGCTTTCTCCTTCGCGTGGCCAAAAATTATATATATAATTGCGATCATGATGAACAAGATGCATAGGATAAAACTTCTGATGAAATTCCAATTTCAATCGTTTGTAATTCCAAGACCTCATATCATCACATAGCCTATACCATGTCAATTGCTATCTCTTTTAGCAATGCGTTGGTTTTCCCCGAAGAGGAAGGGATGATGCAGGAAAGTAGCGTAAGTATTTCCCTCAGTTTTTGAGAACCAAGGTATCAATCCAGTAGGAGGCTACGCGCGAGTCCCTCGTACCTGCAAAAAACAAATAAATCCTCGCAACCAACGCAAATAGGGGTTGTCAATCCCTATAGGGCCACTTACGAGAGTGAGATCTGATAGATATGATAAGATAATATTTTTGGTATTTTTATGATAAAGATGCAAAGTAAAATAGAGGCAAAGTAAATAGCAAAGTAAATAACTAAGTAGTAGGAGATTGATATGATAAAGATAGACCCGGGGGCCATAGGTTTCACTAGTGGCTTCTCTCGAGAGCATAAGTATTCTATGGTGGGGAAAAAATTACTGTTGAGCAATTGACAGAATTGAGCATAGTTATGAGAATATCTAGGTATGATCATGTATATAGGCATCACGTCCGAGACAAGTAGACCGACTCCTGCCTGCATCTACTACTATTACTCCACTCATCGACCGCTATCCAGCATGCATCTAGAGTATTAAGTTAAAAACAGAGTAACGCCTTAAGCAAGATGACATGATGTAGAGGGATAGACTCAATGCATCTCCCCTCAAAGATAAGGGGAAGACCTTCTTCTTAACAACATCTCCGGGTACCCCTGCAAGCTTAAATAATCCACAAACTTGATCCACATAGATCATATGTTCATCAGGATGTTTTGTTCCATCTCCTAGAAAAGGATTAGCTAGCAGTTTCCTATCATACCTGAAGGAACTTCAAAGCAAGCATTTTCATTTTCAGTAGGTTCAGTAGGTTGAGGAGCAACTATTTGCTCTACTGGTCGGGGTGAAGATACCCCGAACAAGCCCCTCAGAGGATTACTTTCCATAGTAACAAGTGACAGTAAATTTCAGCACACTATATAAATTTTTCCTTACCAAATTCCACCTACCAAAGGCGCTTCACTCCCCGGCAACGGCGCCAGAAAAGAGTCTTGATGACCCACAAGTATAGGGGATCTATCGTAGTCCTTTTGATAAGTAAGAGTGTCAAACCCAACGAGGAGCAGAAGGAAATGATAAGCGGTTTCCAGCAAGGTATTCTCTGCAAGTACTGAAATAAGTGGTAACAGATAGTTTTGTGATAAGATAATTTGTAACGAGCAACAAGTAACAAAAGTAAATAAGGTGCAGCAAGGTGGCCCAATCCTTTTTCTAGCAAAGGACAAGCCTGGACAAACTCGTATATGATGTAAAGCGCTCCCGAGGACACATGGGAATATCGTCAAGCTAGTTTTCATCACGTTCATATGATTTGCGTTCGGTACTTTGATAATTTGGTATGTGGGTGGACCGGTGCTTGGGTGCTGCCCTTACTTGGACAAGCATCCCACTTATGATTAACTTCTATTGCAAGCATCCGCAAATACAACAAAAGTATTAAGGTAAACCTAACTATAGCATGAAACATATGGATCCAAACCAGCCCCTTATGAAGCAACGCATAAACTAGGGTTTAAGCTTCTGTCACTCTAGCAACCCATCATCTACTTATTACTTCCCAATGCCTTCCTCTAGGCCCAAATAATGGTGAAGTGTCATGTAGTCGACGTTCACATAACACCACTAGAGGAGAGACAACATACATCTCATTAAAATATTGAACGAATACCAAATTCACATGACTACTAATAGCAAGACTTCTCTCATATCCTCAGGAAAAAAGTAACTACTCACAAAGCATAAACATGTTCATAATCAGAGGGGTATTAATATGCATATAGGATCTGAACATATGATCTTCCACCAATTAAACCAACTAGCATCAACTACAAGGAGTAATTAACACTACTAGCAACCTACTAGCACCAATCCCGGACATGGAGACAAGAATTGGATACAAGAGATGAACTAGGGTTTTGAGATGAGATGGTGCTGATGAAGATGTAGATGGAGATTGCCCTCTCCCGATGAGAGGAGCGTTGGTGATGACGATGGCGATGGTTTCCCCCTCCGGGAGGGAAGTTTCCCCGGCAGAACAGCTCCACCAGAGCCCTAGATTGGTTCCGCCAAGGTTCCGCCTCGTGGCGGCGGAGTTTCGTCCGAGAAGATGGCTTTTGATTTTTTTTTCCCATCGAAAGACTCCATATAGCAGAAGATGGCCACCGGAGGGCCACTAGGGGGCCCACGAGGTAGGGGGGCGCGCCCCCACCCTGCGCCCCCACCCTCGTGGGCAGGGTGTGGCCCCCTGGTGAAGTTCTTGCTCTCAATATTTTTATATATTTGGAAAACATCATCCGTGAAGTTTCAGGACTTTTGGAGCTGTGCAGAATAGGTCTCTAATATTTGCTCCTTTTCCAGCCAAGAATCCCAGCTGCCGACATTCTCCTTCTTTATGTAAACCTTGCAAAATAAGAGAGAATAGGCCTAAGTATTGTGACATAATGTGTAATAACATCCCATAATGCAATAAATATTGATATAAAAGCCTGATGCAAAATGGACGTATCAAGCTACTTACATATTGAGCATCAAGATCTATAGAGATAGATCAAGACGCTTGATAAGTTTTTTTCAATGAGTCCATACCTTGACAAGATTTTGAAGTAGTTCAAAATGGAACAGTCAAAGAAAGAGTTCTTACCTGTGTTACAAGGTGTGAAATTGAGTAAGACTCAAAGCCCGAACACGGCAGAAGATAGAAAGAGAATGAAAGTCATTCCCTATGCCTTAGCCATAGGTTCTATAAAGTATGTCATGCTCTATACCAGATCTATTGTATACCTTACACTGAGTTTAGCAAGGGAGTACAATAGTGATCTAGGAGTAGATCACTGGACAGCGGTCAAAATTATCCTTCGTGGAATAAGGATATGTTTCTCGATTATGGAGGTGACAAAAGGTTCGTCGTAAAGGGTTACGTGATGCAAATTTTGGCACTGATCCAGGTGACTCTAAGTCTCAATCTGGATACATTTTGAAAGTGGGAGCAATTAGCTAGAGTAGCTCCGTGCAGAGCATTGTTGACATAGAAATATGCAAAATACATACGGATTTGAATGTGGCAGACCCGTAGACTAAACTTCTCTCACAAGCAAAACATGATCACACCTTAGTACTCTTTGGGTGTTAATCACATAGCGATGTGAACTAGATTATTGATTCTAGTAAACCCTTTGGGTGTTGGTCACATGACGATGTGAACTATGGGTGTTAATCACATGGTGATGTGAACTGTTGGTGTTAAATCACATGGCGATGTGAACTAGATTATTGACTCTAGTGCAAGTGGGAGACTGAAGGAAATATGCCCTAGAGGCAATAATAAGGTTATTATTTATTTCCTTATTTCATGATAAATGTTTATTATTCATGCTAGAATTGTATTAACCGGAAACATAATACATGTGTGAACACATAGACAAACATAGTGTCACTAGTATGCCTCTACTTGACTAGCTCGTTAATCAAAGATGGTTAAGTTTCCTAACCATAGACATGAGTTGTCATTTGATTAACGGGATCACATCATTAGGAGAATGATGTGATTGACTTGACCCATTCTGTTAGCTTAGCATTTGATCGTTTAGTATGTTGCTATTGCTTTCTTCATGACTTATACATGTTCCTATGACTATGAGATTATGCAACTCCCGTTTACCGGAGGAACACTTTGTGTCCTACCAAACGTCACAACGTAACTGAGTGATTATAAAGGTGCTCTACAGGTGTCTCCGAAGGTACTTGTTGAGTTGGCGTATTTCGAGATTAGGATTTGTCACTCCGATTGTCGGAGAGGTATCTCTGGGCCCACTCGGTAATGCACGTCAGTATAAGCCTTGCAAGCATTGTAACTAATGAGTTAGTTGCGGGATGGTGTATTACACAACGAGTAAAGAGATTTGCCGGTAACGAGATTGAACTAGGTATTGAGATACCGACGATCGAATCTCGGGCAAGTAACATACCGATGATAAAGGGAACAATGTATGTTGTTATGCGGTTCGACCGATAAAGATCTTCGTGGAATATGTAGGAGCCAATATGGGCATCCAGGTTCCGCTATTGGTTATTGACCAGAGAAGTGTCTCGGTCATGTCTACATAGTTCTCGAACCCGTAGGGTTCACACGCTTAACGTTTGTTGACAATATAGTATTATATGAGTTATGTATGTTGGTGACCGAATGTTGTTTGGAGTCCCGGATGAGATCACGGACATGATGAGGAGCTCCGGAATGGTCCGGAGTTAAAGATTCATATATTGGATGATATGGTTAGGCCAAGGGGTTAGGCCCACGGGGCTATAAGTTGGTGCAAAAGGAGTTTTTGCGAAGGCCAGGGGGCCAAACGCCGGAGACCCTGGCGTCTGGCCCTGGGCCAAACGCCGAGGCCCATGGCGTCTGGGCCATACGCAAAGGATTGTGGCATTTGGTCCTGGAGTCCAAGTGGGACTCTTGCCTTTCGGGCAAAACCGACTTTGAGGAGGTTTTTGCTCCAAGTTTCGACCCTAGGGCTCAACATATAAATGGAGGGGCAGGGCTAGCACCAAAGACACATCAAGAAACACCAAGCCGTGTGCCCGCAACCCCGTCCCCTCTACTTTATCCTCTGTCATAATTTTCGTAGTGCTTAGGCCAAGCCCTGCGAAGATTGTTCTTCACCAACACCGTCACCACGCTGTCGTGCTGCCGGAACTCATCTACTACTTCGCCCCTCTTACTGGATCAAGAAGGCGAGGACGTCATCGAGTTGAACGTGTGCAGAACTCGGAGGTGCCGTACGTTCGGTACTTGATCGGGAGGGATTGTGAAGGTGTACGACTACATCAACCGCGTTGATAAACGCTTCCGCTTTCGGTCTACGAGGGTACGTAGACATACTCTCCCCTCTCATTGCTATGCATCACCACGATTCTACGTGTGCGTAGAATTTTTTTGAAATTACTACATTCCCCAACAAAAACCTGCAGACTTGGGTTTATTCAACAAGTTGGCTTGTCTGGCGTAAAAAATCCTTCTTTTCTCACGGAAATTTTGAGCTGGGTAAGTGGAGATATCCTCATGGAAACATCTCCCCTCCCCCCTCCCCCCTAACAAAGGTGTTCCATTAGTTCTGTGGTACCAATATCCCTTTTCTATATAGCCCCTATAAAAGTTTTTTTTCATACGATCCAGAAAATGGACCAGGTTCCACTATCAAAAGATAAGTGCATCTCCAACGCTGACCCGCAAATTTACTTTGGCATCAGTGTGCAGACTGTTGGAAATATGCCCTAGAGGCAATAATAAAATGATTATTATATTTCCTTGTTCATGATAATTGTCTATTATTCATGCTGTAATTGTATTATCCGGAAATCGTAATACATGTGTGAATACATAGACCACAATGTGTCCCTAGTGAGCCTCTGGTTGACTAGCTCGTTGATCAACAGATAGTCATGGTTTCCTGGCTATGGACATGGGGATGTCATTGATAACGGGATCACATCATTAGGAGAATGATGTGATGGACAAGACCCAATCCTAAGCTTAGCTCAAAGATCGTGTAGTTCGTTTGTTGTAGCTTTTCTGAATGTCAAGTATCATTTCCTTAGACCATGAGATTGTGCAACTCCCGGATACCGTAGGAGTGCTTTGGGTGTGCCAAACGTCACAACGTAACTGGGTGACTATAAAGGTACATTACAGGTATCTCCGAAAGTGTCTGTTGGGTTGGCACGAATCGAGACTGGGATTTGTCACTCCGTATGACGGAGAGGTATCTCTGGGCCCACTCGGTAATGCATCATCATAATGAGCTCAATGTGATCAAGTGGTTGATCACGGGATCATGCATTACGGAGCGAGTAAAGTGACTTGCCGGTAACGACACTGAACAAGGTATTGGGATACCGATGATCGAGTCTCGGGCAAGTAACGTACCGATTGACAAAGGGAATTGAATACGAGATTGATTAAGTCCTCGACATCGTGGTTCATCTGATAAGATCATCGAGGAGCATGTGGGAGCCAACATGGGTATCCAGATCCCGCTGTTGGTTATTGACCGGAGAGTCGTCTCGGTCATGTCTGCTTGTCTCCCGAACCCGTAGGGTCTACACACTTAAGGTTCGGTGACGCTAGGGTTGTAGAGATATGAGTATGCAGTAATCCAAAAGTTGTTCGGAGTCCCGGATGAGATCCTGGATGTCACGAGGAGTTCCGGAATGGTCCGGAGGTGAAGAATTACATATAGGAAGTGTAGTTTCGGCCATCGGGAAAGATTCGGGGTCACCGGTATTGTACCGGGACCACCGGATGGGTCCCGGGGGTCCACCGGGTGGGGCCACCCATCCCGGAGGGCCCCATGGGCTGAAGTGGGGAGGGGAACCAGCCCATAGTGGGCTGGTGCGCCCTCCCCCTTGGGCCCCCTGCGCCTAGGGTTGGAAACCCTAGGGTGGGGGGCGCCTCCACTTGCCTTGGGGGGCACTCCACCCCCCTTGGCCGCCGCCCCCTTGGGAGATCCCATCTCCAGGGCCGGCGCCCCCCCCCCTGGGGGCCTATATAAAGGGGGGGAGGGAGGGCAGCCGTACCTCAAGTCTTGGCGCCTCCCTCTCCCCTGCTACACCTCTCCCTCTCGCAGAAGCTCGGTGAAGCCCTGCTGCGATCATTGCTGCATCCACCACCACGCCGTCGTGCTGCTGGATCTTCATCAACCTTTCCTTCCCCCTTGCTGGATCAAGAAGGAGGAGACGTCATCCGCTCCGTACGTGTGTTGAACGCGGAGGTGCCGTCCGTTCGGCACTTGGTCATCGGTGATTTGGATCACGGCGAGTACGACTCCATCATCCCCGTTCTCTTGAACGCTTCCGCTCGCGATCTACAAGGGTATGTAGATGCACTCTCCTCTCGTTGCTAGTTGACTCCATAGAATGATCTTGGTGAAACGTAGGAATTTTTTTTGTTTTCTGCAACGTTCCCCAACAGTGGCATCATGAGCTAGGTCTATGCGTAGTGACTATGCACGAGTAGAACACAAAGTAGTTGTGGGCGTCGATATTGTCAATTTGCTTGCCGTTACTAGTCTTATCTTGATTCGGCGGCATCGTGGGATGAAGCGGCCCGGACCAACCTTACACGTATGCTTACGTGAGACCGGTTCCACCGACTGACATGCACTAGTTGCATAAGGTGGCTGGCGGGTGTCTGTCTCTCCCACTTTAGTCGGATCGGATTCGATGAACAGGGTCCTTATGAAGGGTAAATAGAAATTGGCAATTCACGTTGTGGTTTTGGCGTAGGTAAGAAACGTTCTTGCTAGAAACCTATAGCAGCCATGTAAAAACTTGCAACAACAATTAGAGGACGTCTAACTTGTTTTTGCAGCAAGTGTTTTGTGATGTGATATGGCCAAAGGTTGTGATGAATGATGAATGATATATGTGATGTATGAGATTGATCATGTTCTTGTAATAGGAATCACGACTTGCATGTCGATGAGTATGACAACCGGCAGGAGCCATAGGAGTTGTCTTTATTTATTTATGACCTGCGTGTCAACATAAACGTCATGTAATTACTTTACTTTATTGCTAAAGCGTTAGCCATAGTAGTAGAAGTAATAGATGACGAGACAACTTCAAGAAGACGCGATGATGGAGATCATGATGATGGAGATCATGGTGTCATGCCGGTGACAACGATGATCATGGAGCCCCGAAGATGGAGATCAAAGGAGCAAATGATATTGGCCATATCATGTCACTATTTGATTGCATGTGATGTTTATCATGTTTTACATCTTATTTGCTTAGAATGACGGTAGCTTAAATAAGATGATCCCTCGTAATAATTTCAAGAAAGTGTTCCCCCTAACTGTGCACCATTGCGAAGGTTCGTTGTTTCGAAGCACCACGTGATGATCGGGTGTGATAGATTCTAACGTTCAAATACAACGGGTGTAAGACAGATTTACACACGCAATACACTTAGGTTGACTTGACGAGCCTAGCATGTACAGACATGGCCTCGGAACACAGAAGACCGAAAGGTCGAGCATGAGTCGTATAGAAGATACGATCAACATGAAGATGTTCACCGATGTTGACTAGTCCGTCTCACGTGATGATCGGACACGGCCTAGTTAACTCGGATCATGTTATACTTAGATGACTGGAGGGATGTCTATCTGAGTGGGAGTTCATTTAATAATTTCATTAGATGAACTTAATTATCATGAACTTAGTCTAAAATCTTTACAATATGTCTTGTAGATCAAATGGCCCACGTTGTCCTCAACTTCAACGCGTTCCTAGAGAAAACCAAGCTGAAAGACGATGGCAGCAACTATACGGACTGGGTCTGGAACCTGAGGATCATCCTCATAGCTGCCAAGAAAGATTATGTCCTAGAAGCACCGCTAGGTGACGCACCCGTCCCACAGAACCAAGACGTTATGAACGCTTGGCAGACACGTGCTGATGATTACTCCCTCGTTCAGTGCGGCATGCTTTACAGCTTAGAACCGGGGCTCCAAAAGCGTTCTGAGAGACACGGAGCATATGAAATGTTCGAAGAGCTGAAAATGGTTTTTCAAGCTCATGCCCGGGTCGAGAGATATGAAGTCTCCGACAAGTTCTTCAACTGTAAGATGGAGGAAAATAGTTCTGTCAGCAAGCACATACTCAAAATGTCTGGGTTGCATAACCGCTTGACTCAGCTGGGAGTTAATCTCCCAGATGACGCGGTCATTGACAAAATCCTTCAGTCGCTTCCACCGAGCTACAAAAGCTTTGTGATGAACTTCAATATGCAGGGGATGGAAAAGACCATTCCTGAAGTATTTGCAATGATGAAATCAGCAGAGGTAGAAGTCAAAAAGGAACATCAAGTGTTGATGGTGAATAAAACCACGAAGTTCAAGAAAGGCAAGGGTAAGAAGAACTTCAAGAAGGACGGCAAGGGAGTTGCCGCGCCCGGTAAGCAAGCTGCCGGGAAGAAGCCAAAGAATGGACCCAAGCCCGAGACTGAGTGTTTTTATTGCAAGGGAAGTGGTCACTGGAAGCGGAACTGCCCCAAATACTTAGCGGACAAGAAGGCCGGCATCACGAAAGGTATATGTGATATACATGTAATTGATGTGTACCTTACCAGTACTCGTAGTAGCTCCTGGGTATTTGATACCAGTGCGGTTGCTCACATTTGTAACTCAAAGCAGGAGCTGCGGAATAAGCGGAGACTGGCGAAGGACGAGGTGACGATGCGCGTCGGGAATGGTTCCAAGGTCGATGTGATTGCCGTCGGCACGCTACCTCTACATTTACCTATGGGATTAGTTTTAAACCTCAATAATTGTTATTTAGTGCCAGCTTTGAGCATGAACATTGTATCAGGATCTCGTTTAATTCGAGATGGCTACTCATTTAAATCCGAGAATAATGGTTGTTCTATTTATATGAGAGATATGTTTTATGGTCATGCTCCGATGGTGAATGGTTTATTCTTAATGAATCTCGAGCGTAACGCTACACATATTCATAGTGTGAATACCAAAAGATGTAAGGTTGATAATGATAGTCCCACATACTTGTGGCACTGCCGCCTTGGTCACATAGGTGTCAAACGCATGAAGAAGCTCCATGCAGATGGACTTTTAGAGTCTCTTGATTACGAATCATTTGACACGTGCGAACCATGCCTCATGGGTAAAATGACCAAGACTCTATTCTCAGGAACAATGGAGCGAGCAACCAACTTATTGGAAATCATACATACTGATGTGTGCGGTCCAATGAGTGTTGAGGCTCGCGGTGGCTATCGTTATGTTCTCACCCTCACTGATGACTTGAGTAGATATGGGTATGTCTACTTAATGAAACACAAGTCTGAGACCTTTGAAAAGTTCAAGGAATTTCAGAGTGAGGTTGAGAATCAACGTGACAGGGAAATCAAGTTCTTGCGATCAGATCGTGGGGGAGAATACTTGAGTCACGAATTTGGCACACACTTAAGAAAATGTGGAATAGTTTCACAACTCACGCCGCCTGGAACACCTCAGCGTAATGGTGTGTCCAAACGTCGTAATCACACTCTATTAGATATGGTGCGATCTATGATGTCTCTTACCGATTTACCTCTATCATTTTTGGGCTATGCTTTAGAGACTGCCGCATTCACTTTAAATAGGGCTCCATCAAAATCCGTTGAGACGACACCGTATGAATTATGGTTTGGGAAGAAACCTAAGCTGTCGTTTCTAAAAGTTTGGGGATGCGATGCTTATGTCAAGAAACTTCAACCTGAAAAGCTCGAACCCAAGTCGGAAAAATGCGTCTTCATAGGATACCCTAAAGAAACTGTTGGGTATACCTTCTACCTCAGATCCGAAGGCAAGATCTTTGTTGCCAAGAATGGGTCCTTTCTAGAGAAAGAGTTTCTCTCGAAAGAAATAAGTGGGAGGAAGGTAGAACTTGATGAAGTATTACCTCTTGAACCGGTAAGTGGCGCAGCTCAAGAAAATGTTCCTGAGGTGCCTGCACCGACTAGAGAGGAAGTTGATGATCATGATCATGAAACTTCAGATCAAGTTGCTACTGAACTTCGTAGGTCCACAAGGACATGTTCCGCACCAGAGTGGTACGGTAACCCTGTCTTGAAAATCATGTTGTTAGACAATGGTGAACCTTCGAACTATGAAGAAGCGATGGCGGGCCCGGATTCCGACAAATGGCTGGAAGCCATGAAATCCGAGATAGGATCCATGTATGAAAACGAAGTATGGACTTTGACTGACTTGCCTGATGATCGGCGAGCCATAGAAAATAAATGGATCTTTAAGAAGAAGACAGACGTGGATGGTAATGTGACCATCTATAAAGCTCGGCTTGTCGCTAAGGGTTATCGACAAGTTCAAGGGGTTGACTACGATGAGACTTTCTCACCTGTAGCGAAGCTGAAGTCCGTCCGAATCATGTTAGCAATTGCCGCATTCTATGATTATGAGATATGGCAAATGGACGTCAAAACGGCATTCCTTAATGGTTTCCTTAAGGAAGAATTGTATATGATGCAGCCGGAAGGTTTTGTCGACCCTAAGAATGCTGACAAGGTGTGCAAGCTCCAACGCTCGATTTATGGGCTGGTGCAAGCATCTCGGAGTTGGAACATTCGTTTTGATGAGATGATCAAAGCATTTGGGTTTATGCAGACTTATGGAGAAGCCTGCATTTACAAGAAAGTGAGTGGGAGCTCTGTAGCATTTCTCATATTGTATGTGGATGACATACTGTTGATGGGAAATGATATAGAATTCTTGGAAAGCATAAAGGCCTACTTGAACAAGTGTTTTTCAATGAAGGACTTTGGAGAAGCTGCTTATATATTAGGCATCAAGATCTATAGAGATAGATCGAGACGCCTCATTGGTCTTTCACAGAGTACGTACCTTGACAAGATATTGAAGAAGTTCAAAATGGATCAGTCAAAGAAGGGGTTCTTGCCTGTATTGCAAGGTACGAGATTGAGCACAGCTCAAAGCCCGACCACGGAAGATAGAGAAAAGATGAGTGTTGTCCCCTATGCCTCGGCCATAGGGTCTATCATGTATGCTATGATGTGTACCAGACCTGATGTAAACCTTGCCGTGAGTTTGGTAGGAAGGTACCAAAGTAATCCCGGCATGGAACACTGGACATCGGTCAAGAATATCCTGAAGTACCTGAAAAGGACCAAGGAAATGTTTCTCGTTTATGGAGGTGACGAAGAGCTCGTCGTAAAGGGTTACGTCGATGCTAGCTTCGACACAGATCTGGATGACTCTAAGTCACAAACCAGATACGTGTATATTTTGAATGGTGGGTCAGTAAGCTGGTTGTAACACCCTCGATGAGACTATAGCTCCCACGTGTCGAGGCACGACTTAGAGACATAATCGCATTGAAGGCATATGTCGCAAGTTAGGCAATCTTCACAACATCCCATGTAACATGAATAATAAGGGGAGAACATAGTTGGCTTACACTCGCCACGTCACATCAGAGTACATAAATAACATACATCATCCAAACACTCATGGCCTGACTACGGCGCCAAAATAGAAGATAACCCAACATGCGACACGGTCCCAATCACCCCCAACTGGGCACCACTACTGATCGTCAGGAAAAGACACGTAGTAGCGCTGAGAGTCCTCGTCGAACTCCCACTTGAGCTCGTACTCGTCACCTGGAGCGGAATCACCTGGACCTGCATCTGGAGTTATAGTATCTGTGAGCCACAGGGACTCAGCAATCTCGCACACTCGCGATCAAGACTATTTAAGCTTATAGGAAGGATAGGCAAATATATGTGGAGCTGCAGCAAGCGACTAGCATATATGGTGGCTAACTTATTCGCAAAGGAGAGCGAGAAGAGGAGGCAAAGCGCGAGCGTGAAAAACTAGAGGAACAACCTGCGCAAGCATTACTCCAACACCGTGTCCACTTCCCGGACTCCGCCGAGAAGAGGCCATCACGGTAACACACTCAGTTGATTCATTTTAATTTAATTAAGGTTCAAGTTATCTACAACCGGACATTAACAAATTCCCATCTGCCCATAACCGCGGGCACGGCTTTTGAAAGTTCAATCCCTGCAGGGGAGTCCCAACTTAGCCCATGACAAGCTCTCACGGTCAACGAAGGAATAGACCTCCTCCCAAGACGTTCCGATCAGACTCGGTATCTCGGTAACTCAAGACATTCGACAGGTTAAAACAAGACCAGCAACACCGCCCGAATGTGCCGACAAATCCCGATAGGAGCTGCACATATCTCTTTCTCAGGGCACACTCAGATTGTCTTAGGTACGGGTAGGCCAGCCCAGAGTTGCCCTTGGTGGCCACCGGCAGCTGACAGGTGGACCAACACTCATAGGAGCACTGGCCCGGGGGGGTAAAATAAGATGACCCTTGAGTCTGCAGAACCCAAGGGAAAAAAAGGCTAGGTGGCAAATGGTAAAACCAAGGTTGGGCATTGCTGGAAAAGCTTTAATCAAGGCGAAATATCAAGGGGTTCCCATTATAACCCAACCGCGTAAGGAACGCAAAATCCGGGAACATAACACCGATATGACGGAAACTAGGGCGGCAAGAGTGGAACAAAACACTAGGCGAGAGGCCGAGCCTTCCACCCTTTACCAAGTATATAGATGCATTAAGATAACATAGCAATATAATGATATCCCAACAAATAAATAAATGTTCCAACAAGGAACGGCCTCCGATCTTCACCTGCAACTAGCAACGCTATAAGAGGGGCTGAGCAAAGCGGTAACATAGCCAATCAACGGTTTGATAGGACAATGGTGGGTTAGAGGTTTGACATGGCAATTTGGGAGGCTGACAAGCAAAAGGTAGGCATCGTAGCATTGGCATAGCAAGAGCGAGCAAACTAGCATAGCAAAGATAGTAGTGATTTCGAGGGTATGATCATCTTGCCTGCACAGTTGTCAGAGTTGACTGGATCCTCACAAGCAAACTCAATGGGCTCCTCGGTAGCGAAATCGTCTCCCGGCTCTACCCAAACAAGACAAACAAGAAACAAGGATACAATCAACCACGTGCAAACTCAATCAACACGATGCAAAGATGATATGCTATGCGGGATGCGATGCGGGATGCAAAATGCAAGATATGACAGGAAATGCATGAACCTGGCCTCAACTTGGAATTCCAAGGATGTCACTGGAAAGATGAGATGAAATCGCTTGAAAACGATATAAAGAACGCCGGAATCGGAGTTACGGTTTGGAAAAGGCAAGCGATTTAAGAATGACACCGGTCTGCAATTTACAGCAAGTAGGCATCTAAATGCAACGAAAAGAACATGCTACAGCCACCAAACATGACAACAAAATACATGGCAGGGATGTACACAAGATGCTTAACAAAAGACTAGCACTGAGCTACGGGCAATTCATCCATTATGAGGTCCAAACAAGCATGTCAAAAACGCAAATGCAAAACAGATTTCAGACTTAGTGAAATTAACACTTGTCTGAAATTTCAGATCATGAAGCCCTCTTCGGAGCAGCAAAACAACAAGATACATGACCTGATTAAGACCAGTAAGAACATGGCATGGAGCTACTCAACAAGCTTAACAAAAGACCCAAAAGTGACCGGGGGCCAAAAGGGATCACAAAATATACTAACGGGCACACGAACATAGCTAAAACACAATCAGTTTTCAGACTTAGTGAAAACTGAGACATGCTGAAACATAACTCACGAAGGCACGTAAACGAGCTTGATGCACTCACTACGGTGCAAGTCATGGTAAGAAAAGCATACATCCATAAAGAAGGCACAAAATGCTAGCTAGACATGGCAAGAACAATGGCATAGAATGCACAGATCAACTACAATAGCATCGGCAAAATCGCAAACGAGTTGACGATCTGCCCAGATTCACAACGAAGCAAAAGTAGAGCTCGATTGACTCAAGCTAGGGTGCTCCATAATTGTAAACAAAGACATGGATGGATATAGCATAACATGATTAACAAAACTTCTTTACTGATCATCCTCAAAAGAGGCACGGATCACTAGGAAACAAGATGAACATATGGCATCATGAACTAAATAATCCCAGACTTAGTGAAAACTACTAAGTCCCTGAAAACAGATTTACCGGGTGCCTCACTTTGCAAGCTTGCACAAGTCACCACACACATCCTAAAAATGCATGGGTTGCACCTCTGGAAAGAAGACAAAATCCTTAACAAAACATATGAAGGACTCGCAGGCATAGCATGCACACAATAATCATGGCAAAAATGACAAAAGTCTAAGATGAACTAGCAGATCTGACAATTAACTCACGAAGCCTCCTTCTAACAGCATTTCGTGCATCAAGATGCACTCAAATGAAAATGATGCAATGGAACGGAATGATGTACTCGTCGAGACAAACATTTTGATATGCTATATGCCCAAAACGGAGCTACGGGTGCAAAGTTACAGCAGGTCAAAGATCGCATAAAAAATTAGGGTTCGGAGGGAAAGTCAACCGAGGAGATATTTTCGGATCTCAGATCCAGATCGCACGGGAACCGAGGATGGTCGGGGAAACTCGCCGGAGTTGAAGAAGTTCGCCGGAGTTCGTCGGAGAGGTAGATCCGGCCACTCCCAGCCGGATCCGGCGGCGGGGGCGGCCGGCGAGGGACGCGGCGGAGCCGGCCGGCTCGGGGCGGCGTTCCGGCGAGGCGGGCGAAGGGCGGCCGGTGCGGGCTCCGGCGTGGAACTCCGGTCAGCGGGGCGGCTGGCGCCGGAGGAGAAGAAGCGGGGCGGCGGCGCTGCGGATCGGGCGAGGCGGCAGCGCCCTGGGCCGCGGGGGCCAGGCGCGGGCTTCCACGGGCCGGCGGCGGAGGCGAGTGGCGCGGGCCACGTGGCGGGATGCGGCTGGCTGGGCACGGCGGCGGATGCATCCGGCCGGGGGCGGACGTGTCCGTCGGTGGCGGGATGCATTTTTTTAGGGTTTCGGGGAGAGGGAGAGATCCGAAAATGAAGGGAGGTGTATTTATAGGCACAAGTGGAGTTAGGAGAGTCCAAATGAGGTGCGGTTTTCGGCCACGCGATCGTGATCGAACGCTCTAGGACATGGAGCAGAGTTTGGTGGGTTTTGGGCCAAATTGGAGGGGTGTTGGGCTGCAACACACACGAGGCCTTTTCGGTCCCTTGGTTAACCGTTGGAGTATCAAACGAAGTCCAAATGATACGAAACTTGACAGGCGGTCTACCGGTAGTAAACCAAGGCCGCTTGGCAAGTCTCAGTCCAATCCGGAAATGTTTAATCCCCACACACGAAAGAAAGCTAGAATTGACCACCGGAGGAGAACGAAGCGCCGGAATGCAAATCGGACAACGGGGAAAAAGCTCGAATGCATGAGATGAACACGTATGCAAATGCAATGCACATGATGACATGATATGAGATGCATGACAAAGAAAACAACACACGGAGACAAAGACCCGACCCGAGAAATAAATATAACTTAACGCCGGAAATGGCAAGAGTTGGAGTACAAATAGGGAAAGTTACATCCGGGGTGTTACAACACTCCACCACTACGAAAAGATCTCGTCCCGAGATCTAGGACTGAAAAAACTCCGGGTACTCAGAACGGAGGTGATCCTCGCGTTCCCAGGTAGCTTCACGGTCGGAATGGTGTGACCACTTGACTTTGAGAAATTTGATTGACTTGTTGCGAGTCTTGCGTTCAGTCTCTTCAAGAATAGCGACTGGGTGCTCACGATAAGAGAGATCTTCTTGCAGCTCAATGTCCTCGAAGTTGACGGTGCGGTCAGGAGTCTTGAAGCACTTTCGAAGCTGAGAGACATGGAACACGTCATGAACATTTGCAAAGTTTGAAGGAAGCTCGAGTTGATAGGCGAGGTCGCCTCTCTTGCTGACAATCTTGAAAGGTCCCACGTATCTAGGGGCAAGCTTCCCTTTGATACCGAAGCGACGAGTACCTTTCATAGGAGAGACACGGAGGTAAACATGATCTCCGATCTCGAAGGCCAAATCACGGTGCTTACTATCATAGTAGCTCTTCTGGCGGGATTGGGCTGCTTTGAGGTTATCTCGAATGACTTTGCACATTTCTTCTGCTTCTGTGATTAAGTCATTACCCAAAAGCTGACGTTCACCGGTCTCAGACCAGTTGAGAGGGGTACGGCACTTCCTGCCATACAGAATTTCAAATGGGGCCTTACCCGAACTTGCTTGAAAACTGTTGTTATAGGAGAATTTAGCATAAGGAAGACAATCCTCCCATTTCATGCCGAAGGAGATCACACAAGCCCTGAGCATATCTTCAAGAATCTGGTTGACACGCTCAACTTGACCGCTTGTTTGAGGATGGAAAGCTGTGCTGAAGCGGATGTTGGTGCCCATGGCCTTCTGGAAAGAATCCCAAAACTTCGAGGTAAAGATGCTGCCACGGTCTGAAGATATTACTTGAGGAATACCGTGCAGAGAGACAATTCGAGAGGTATAGAGTTCCGCCAATTGAGCTGCAGTGATCGACTCTTTGATAGGCAGAAAGTGAGCCACTTTGGTGAGTTTGTCGATGACAACAAATATAGCATCATTGCCACGCTTGGACTTTGGAAACCCAGTCACGAAGTCCATTTCAATGTGGTCAAACTTCCATTCTGGAATGGCAAGAGGTTGGAGGAGACCTGCTGGCCTTTGGTGTTCTGCCTTCACTCTTCTGCAGACGATCGAGTCTCGGGCAAGTAACGTACCGATTGACAAAGGGAATTGAATACGGGATTGATTAAGTCCTCGACATCGTGGTTCATCCGATGAGATCATCGAGGAGCATGTGGGAGCCAACATGGGTATCCAGATCCCGCTGTTGGTTATTGACCGGAGAGTCGTCTCGGTCATGTCTGCTTGTCTCCCGAACCCGTTCGGTGACGCTAGGGTTGTAGAGATATGAGTATGCAGTAATCCGAAAGTTGTTCGGAGTCCCGGATGAGATCCTGGACGTCACGAGGAGTTCCGGAATGGTCCGGAGGTGAAGAATTACATATAGAAAGTGTAGTTTCGGCCATCGGGAAAGATTCGGGGTCACCGGTATTGTACCGGGACCACCGGATGGGTCCCGGGGGTCCACCGGGTGGGGCCACCCATCCCGGAGGTCCCCATGGGCTGAAGTGGGGAGGGGAACCAGCCCATAGTGGTTGGAAACCCTAGGGTGGGGGCGCCTCCACTTGCCTTGGGGGGCACTCCACCCCCCTTGGCCGCCGCCCCCTTGGGAGATCCCGTCTCCAGGCCCCCCCCAGGGGGCCTATATAAAGGGAGGGGAGGGAGGGCGGCCGTACCTCAAGTCTTGGCGCCTCCCTCTCCCCTGCTACACCTCTCCCTCTCGCAGAAACTCGGCGAAGCCCTGCTGCGATCATTGCTGCATCCACCACGACGCCGTCGTGCTGCTGGATCTTCATCAACCTCTCCTTCCCCCTTGCTGGATCAAGAAGGAGGAGACGTCATCCGCTCCGTACGTGTGTTGAACGCGGAGGTGCCGTCCGTTCGGCACTTGGTCATCGGTGATTTGAATCACGGCGAGTACGACTCCATCATCCCCGTTCTCTTGAACGCTTCCGCTCGCGATCTACAAGGGTATGTAGATGCACTCTCCTCTCGTTGCTAGTTGACTCCATAGATTGATCTTGGTGAAACATAGGAAATTTTTTTGTTTTCTGCAACGTTCCCCAACACAGACAAGGGGGCCAATCCGTGAACACTGATGCTGAAGGCCGCCATCCAACGCTGCCGCCATACTTTTCAACAACTTTTTGAATTAACCGGCCGAAATTCGTGCAAACATGGCAGACATCATATAAATCGAACGAAATTCATTACATTTTGGACACATGTCAACTAAAAACTATACCGGACTAAGGTAAGACTAGCCTATGGCCGGCGCCGACGGATATCCATTCTCATGACACAGATACCCATGACTTGTCTAGGCCGGTTGAGGTGGATCTCCATTGTCTTCCCTATGTCTGACAACCCGCTCACCAGACTGCCGTGAGCCCCGGACGTATATGCTTCAGCGCGAAGGGCGACTCTTCCCCGTGTTCGGCAGCGCCGCTCATCACAGGGAAACCCGCCCGGATGTTCTTCAGTCAGAGTGGAAGGGGACGACGGTGGCCTGCCACCGGGCAAGATAGCGGTTGTGTGCGCCGGCATCGCCTCGGCGGTGGCCTTCATGGGACCCAAGCGACGACGGCCTCCCGTGTTCTACTTCTTCTAGATGATGGCGGGGGGCACAAATGTGCTGGACGCCACGTCGCCGATCTTCGAGAAGTCGGCTTCTTTCTCCGCCGGTAGAGCATGGTCACGGAAACGTTGACGACAGATGGCGCAGTCGCAGGCACGGAAGGAGTGGTGCGACACGGCGTCGTCCATGGCAGCCACGATGCTTGTGCCGCCATGGTCCCCCGCGTGTCGTCGTGAAGCAACTCGTCATTTCTGTTTACGGGAGAAAATGCATCTGGACCGCCCTACGGATGATAAAGGCTCGTGTTGGATGACACAACACGTCCGGACACCGCGGTCCGAATGCATGCGCGCGATTTGAGGGTAAAGATGCCGTAAGAAAACAAAAACAACTGAAAATTTGCCAACTGACAGCGATATGCAAGGTCTTCTTCGATGAGGCCACTGTTATTTGTACGTGACAGGCTGACAGCTTGTATCCGACAGGGCATCGAGTTAGCCGAAGGCATCTCGTTGCATGCAGCCTGCATTGTTGCATCTTTGACCGTGTGGATTAACAAGCTATAATATCAAATTTGGTGACAGGTCACCACAGGACAATAAGGGTTCGTTTCGGAGGTTTACGATAGAGATGTTCCTAATCGCGCCAATTTTTTGGAGTTGACCAGTCAATTGATTGATAGCATGTGGACAATGTTGTCACTGGTTATCACGAGGATCAGTTCTTTGATGTACAAGGAACTAAGAAGCACGAGTCCTGCGTTTGATTCTGCATGTCGGGCTGTCGACAGATGCTGTGTGCAACATGATGGTTGGTAGAAACGTATGGTCTGTGGCGAATCCTCCCGTTTTGCCAGGAAAAAATACTATAGTATACATGCTTTCCTTAGGGAAAGATAATATAAACGTACAAGTTTGTTTTTCATCGTAGTCGATGAAGACGTACCCTTTCACTCAGTACATCGTTAGAAGTTCTAAAAAAATATAGAAAATACAAGTATCAAGACTTAAACCATGATAACTAGGCATATCACTGTCCTCCACAACTTGATGTGGACATGTAGAAGCCTTCAATCATGGAAGTTAAACACAAAAAAGATAACGTTAACACATGCGGCAGCCCCTCTCACGTTAGGTTCATAAAAATAAATAAATGTCACGTTCCTAGGTTTTTTTTTAACATCAGTATAGACACAAGCATTTATATGCACGCGCATACACTCACTCATATAAACGCACATACGCACACCCTATCCCTTTGAGCACCTTTCAGAGACAGAGCCGGCATATCATCTTTAGATTTACGAAGTCACCGTAGGCGCCTCGTCATCGACGGGAATGTCTCCTCCCACTGAATACACATCGTCGAAAATTCTGAAATAAATCTAAAATTAAGTGCGAACACCAAAATTTAAACCCTGATAAGTTGGGATATCACAGTCCCTCTAACCATCCAATCACAAATTGGTTCGCCACGTCTCTAGGTCAAGCGAATGGCATTTGGGCTTTTGGGATTTATACCCCAACTAGCTACCTGGCGTCAATCTTCTTTTCCGTGGCTTCCGTGGGTCAACTAGCTAGGGCGCTCAGCGCCACTTAAAGGCACATTCACAAACCAACACACCCCCTTCCCTCCGGCTTGAGCTTGGCCCATTTATGTTTTTCTTTTGTTTCTTCAGACTTCAAAAACATAAGCGTACACTAGCAAAAGGGGTGTATTTGAATATCTATGCACCAACTGGTATGCATGCGGATGTAAGACAAATGCATTTTACCATGCTTACAATGGATCGATGTTAAACTTGATCCTTGATGTGTGTATTTTCTTAATACATCTATGATGCATGTATGAGAAGAAAACAAAAAGACCAGTCTCACGATGGATGAAAGACTGGAGGGTCCTACGGCATATGAATAATTTGAAGGAACGCTCATTTTTTCTCATTTTTACAAGTGACGGGGTGGGTAATTTAGTTCAACTTAAGGACAGTTTCGATGAAAGATGAAAACTTCATAGAAACAATTAACTAAGAGTTTTTTCTGCTTACGAGTGACGCGTGGGTATTTTACTTCAACTTTTAGGATAGTTTCGATAACAAATAAAAAAATCAATGAAACAATTAATGAAGAGTTCTTTTTTCACTTACAGGTGGCATGATAGGTAATTTAATTCAACTCCAGGGTCAGTTTCGAGGACAGATGAAAAAAATCAGAGAAACAATTAACGAAGAATTTTTTTCCACTTATGAGTGGCATGGTGGGTAATTGACTTTCACTTTATTATGACACCTTAGTGTAGGTGGATGGATTAAAAAAACATTGTCCTCTATTATTATGTATATATAAGGAAAATACATCATACCACTGCCCAACCATGGTTCAACAGTAACCACGATAACCAGCGGGCACACCTAACCTTCCATTACTACCTACTATTTTTTTCTTTGTTGTACGTCAACTTGTAACACTAAAAAGGGGATTCTGGTTGGACGTGGAGTTTCTACACCTGGGCTCAAATGTTCCTAGTGTGAATAGTAAAATTAAAAATAGAAAAGAAATAAAAAATTCTGAACTTTTCGTGCATACACTAAGAAATGTTTGTTGTGCATGCAAAATTTCATCACAAAATCACTTTGGTGGAAGCCATGGTGAAAAAAACAAAATCGATGCTCTAAAAATGTTATTTTCAAACGCATTTTGGAGCTTTGATTTTGTTTTATTTGCCGCGAATTCCACCGATGTGATTTTGTGATGAACACTTGCATGTTCAACAGACATTTCTAAAAATATGCCATAAAAAATCAGATATTTTTGAATTATTTTCTATTTTTTAACTTTACTGTTCACACCAGGAGCATTTGAGCCTGTGTGTACAAAGGTACTTTCAATTTTGGTTTCTCCTTTTTCTTTGAACAGTTTTTCTTTGGTTTTTTATTTATTTTTTCTGTTTTTTTCTTTTTCCTACTTTTAGTTTTCTTTGTAAATGTATGAACTTTTTTCAAACCCCTGAACACTTATTTTCAGTTTTTTTGCAACTCTAGTGAACTTTTTTCCAAATTTCATGATCTTTTTTTTCAAATCTGTGATTGTTTTTCAATTTTTTGCAACTTTTGTAGCGAACTATTTTTCAAATTCTGCAAACTTTGTCAAATCCATGGACATTTTTTCAAAATCAAAGATTTTTTTGTAAATCCGTGAACTTTTTATCAAAATCGATTAACCTTTTTCAGATCCGTAAACTTTTTTAAAATATTAGTTAATTTTTTCAAATCCAAGAATTGTTTTCCAAAATAGACAAACATTTTCAATTGAATGATATTTTTTCAAAATCGATGGACTTTTTCCATTTCATTTTCTTTTACTCTCGAACCAATTTTGTAATCCGTGGCATTTTCTAAAAATTGTGAACTATTAAATTGTTGTGAACATTTTTCAAATTCAATATATTTTTCAAATTGGTGAACCTTTTCAAATTCTTGATTTTTTTTTCTGAATAACTTTTTCATAGTACATGCTTGCAAGAGAAAAAAAATTCACTAGCGAGCAGAGATGGATCAAATGATTAGTTCTCAAAGTCAAGAAGAGCGAGAGCAGCGGTCAGGAGCTATACGGGCCACGAACCAACTAGGGGGAGCACACGAGCGAGCTATTCTTCGTGCCGCTGAAGGTGCAGACGAGGAGCTCTTCATAGTAGGATCACGATTCCTATTTAGTGCTTACAACACAGGTTTCTTATGGGCTAGCGAGGGGTCCCCTGGTTTTGGGAACCTTCTAGAAGGTTCCCACCGAGCTTTTTGGGGGCGGTTTTCTATGGTTTTATCAGAACGGGTTTAGGTTAATTCTTTCGTGCTTCCTTTCCTTTTTTGTTTTTTTTCTTTACTCGTCTTTCTTTAAATGCGTGAGCTTTTTTCAACTTGGAATTTGTGAACTTGCAAACCTTTTTCACATTCATACACTCTTTAAATTTTGTCAACCCTTTAAAAATTTATGATTTTTTTTGAAATGCGTGAACCTTTTCAATTTGTGAACTTGTTCAAAATAATGAATGCTTTTCAAATCCGCAAACTTTTTTCAAAGTCATGAAGTTTTTTCAAATTCACGAACGTTCCTCTACTCTGTGAACCTTCTCAAAATCGTGAACTGTTTTTAAATCCATGAACGTTTTTCAAATCCGTGAACTTTTTTCAAACTCATGATTTTTTTTCAAATTCATGAACTTTCCTCGAATACACAAAAAAATCATGTACTTTTTTAAACTCACAAACTTTTCTCATGTTCTTGCACTTTTTTCAAATCAATGAACATTTTTTAAATCTGTGAATGTTTTTTCAAACTCATGAACTGTTTTCAAATTCATGAAATTATTCAAATACATAAAAAAATTCAAATTCTTAACAAAAATTATAATTCATGATTTTTTTTCTCAAATTCTAATTTTTTTGGAATTCGCAAACCTTTTCAATTGGTAAAATTTTCCTGCAAATTCATGAACTTTTTTGAAATTTGTCATCATTTTTGAAATTCATGATTTTTTAGTCCATGGATTTCAAATGAAAGAGTAGTTTATAAAATTTGTATTTTTTATAAAATCCAAGATTTTTTATTTCAAAAATGTTTTTGAGAAAAAACCCCGAAAGCAAAGCAACATCGAAAACTAGAAAAACATGTATCAACGTGCGAGGGCAGACCAAGAAAGACGATGTGCGAGCGAGTCAGCAGGGCGTGTGAGGGCAAACGAGAGTGCGACTTAGCGGTCGAGCGGGACGAGCCGGGCGACCCAGCGACCAAGCGCCGCTTGGCCGCGGCTCGTCTACACCCATGTGAGCGCCATCTCGCGTTTGTGGCGGTTGAAGCGCTGTATAGGCTCTCCCGAATAGAAGGGCAAACATTTCCCTTAAAGAAAAGAATGGCAACACAACCTGCTACTATGGGCCAGTTCTTTCGGGCTGCTGCTTGTGCAGAACCAGCTTTTCCACAGCTGATTCTAAAAAAAAAGCTTTTCCACAGCTGGCTAGGGAAACCACACTCCAGTACATTTTGGCTTAGGTCATTTGAGCTTATTGTTTTCTCAGAAAAAAATGAGCTTATTATCGGATTTGCCCGATGAAAAGTCTACAGTGCCCCCATAATTAATATGAACATGAAACTGATTTCTGAACAATCTAAAATGCTAAATGTCACAATAAAAAGATCGATTCAGTTCAAACATCATGAAATTAATCATTAGTAATTAATTTGAAATGTTGATTATGTCAGCCCTCCTACCAGCTACAAAGAACGATTTAGTTCAAACATCATCATAGCAATACGAATCGGAAGCAAAGCAAAGTTGCCAATCTCTCCACTATGAAGGAGCAAAGGTGACTAGCAATTAAGTCCAACCCACAAAACCGAGTTGAGCTTCGGCTTAGTTTTATAGCTAAGTCGCCTAGAAGCCAAAAAAGAACTGGCCCTATATGGGAGCCGAGCGGAGGGAGGGATATGAGTACTAGTAAAAAATTGACTTGTTGAAACTAGTTTTCGACTCGTTGTTAGGCGAAGGTATATCTAGCAAAATGGAAAGCCTTATATTTCTAGCTTGGAAAATATATTATAAAAAAATATGGCTGATGTGTTGTTGTTATGTCGCACCTTCCAACTTTCATGATTAATATTAGGAGTGAGAAATTTCAAGAAATTCATCATATTTGATATGATATTTAAATTTTAAATTCAATGAACCATATTAGTGTCTTAACTTTTGATCCCATCATCTTTTTCATCCTAAATCCACTAATTTGTACAGTAGTAGTGGACCTTAATTGCTTCCTAGAGCAGTGACATGGACATGTTGCTACATTTGGATCTGGTGTGCGTGCGTCGCAGGCTCGATGCCGGTGCGGTGGCCCTAGGACAACTCGTGAAAACACTCTTTGTCATTGCAGCTGTAGGTGGTTGGCCATCTCCACCAAATGTGCGTGCAGTGGATTCGTGTGCGGCGGCGGCTGCAACGGGGATGCCGACTCAGATTTGGCCTATGTGGTGGCTATCATCCTAGTTGGGCGATCGGGTTTGTCCTTTGCAGTGGTGGCAAGCGTGGTGCATGGATCGTGGACATGGATGTGGCACATGGAAGCGCACGTCGATTGGATGTCACGAGCATTGCAAATGGGGGTGGACGGCGGGTGATCGGGCCCAGATGAGGCCTCCCTACTAGATCTACCTACCGGAATGCTCGATGGAGTGTCTTGGACGGAGTTTTGGACCGCTGCTGGTTGACTTTACTGAAGATGTGGCAGAGTTTTCGAATGGTCCCATATGGGCCCTTGGTGGCAGGAGCCAGGAATGACTTTATGTCTACAGCCTATGTCTTACCATTGTCAAAGAATTGGCATTGTTGGATGGCCCCTTCAGTAGGCTTTTGGAGGTGTTAGTGGCCTTGTTGATGTTGACGTGGGTGCTCTAATTTGCTCCGCATATATGTGGTATGTCCGTTGCATTACAATATCCATGTCATGGATGTGAGCGTGTACGGCTATCGAACTGACGGTTCGGCTTGCAGCAGTGACTTTAAAATTTGGGAAACACTTCCCCTCTATCGTCTGATATTGTCTAATCCGTCAGACTGGTCCAGAACCGTTGATTGATTTTCCATCCAACACTCCCAACCTTCTCCTTTTGCCCACAAATCCAGGCAAGACCCACGCAAACCGCTAATCATTATTGGGCGCAGCGGAAGTTTCGGATGGCTCGTTGCGTCCTCCTACAGCATGCGGCTAAATTTCGTGTTTTGACCCTTTTCTGATATCTATTCAAGATCTGACCCTAGTCTGATAAAATTTTAAGATCTGGCCCTTTTGCTACCGCCAAAATTCATGGCGGTAGGGTCTAACAGCCTACCGCCAAGGTCCCTGGCGGTAGGGTTGCATGCCCTACCGCAAAATTCTCCTAAGTGCTAAACACGGTGCGTGCTCGTGCTTACCACCAAGCACCTTGGCGGTAGGGTTGTACAGGCTACCGCTAATATGTTTGGCGGTAGGGATGTTTTTTATCGTCAAGGTTCCTGGCGGTAGGCTGTTACATCCTACCGTCATGAACCTTGGTGGTAGCAAAAGGATCCGATCTCGATTTTTTTTTAAACTAGGGTCAGATCTCAAATAAATTTGAAAAAAGGGTCAAAAACACAAAACATCATGCTGCCCTCCATCCTCGTCGGCTGCATGCATCTTTGCCCATCTCCCTCCACCTCGATCTGCGCCCTTGAGTCCAACCATCAGCGGCAGTCCACGTCATCAGTAAGCGGCTGCGGGGTAACTGTGGCGGCAGATCGCATCCTACGCCTGCCCATCTCAGCAGCGGCGACTCGTTTCGTCATCTCAGCAGTAGCATGTACGCACAGATCTACCAAGCCAAGGCTAACAAGTCACAACCTCAACTTGTTGATGGGTTTTGATTTCTTTGCAATCACGATGTACAGGTTCCATAATATAGCTGTAATATCTGAACAAATGGGAACGAATATGTAGTGCAAATATGACCCAGTTAGAGTGTATTTTATACCAATTGACATGTGTTGATCCCATCCTATTTATCGCATTTTGATTTGATATAAGTTCACAAAACACACAACTAGGTTAGTTTTCTTTAAGATAACAAATTTCTGCATCTGGCTATCAGCGGCATGGATGCTATCTTGCATTTTTCAAATATTTATTAGGTGCTTCCAGTCAAATTTATGTGCTTCCAGTATGTCTCACTTATGTTGTGATAGAAAAGAATTATTGCTTCAGATCATCCATGCTTCTTACGTGCATATGCTTCTTCCATGCTTCTGGCCCAGATGGAACTTCACTCTTTTGGCATGCTTCTTAGGTGTACAGATGTAAAGATCATTGCTCCAGAACATGCATGCATGCTCCTACCGCCGGGAAGTGTTTTGCCTTAAGGTGCAGGGTCTTTTCAGGCGGAGGTCACTGGATCGAGCAGGGGATGCTCTGGTACCGTGTTGTGCCACACCGTCTTCCTTTGGTGGTGCTGGCCAGGCGTGCAAGAGTCCAGTGTAACGGCAGATCTCATTTCGCTAATATGAATATTACCGAAGATGGGACGAGGAGCATGACAAGGAGGTGGTCGCTGATCCGATCTCATCGGAATGTTGACCCTTTGCTGTAGCGACGCTGAGTAATCGACCCTCCTGCATGCTGCTCATAGTGGAATCTACGCAGCCGTGACCTCGCCATGTGCTTCTCCTCGGACACGTTGCTCCGAACGATGCCTCGGCATCATTTCTGATGCTTCCTGTCAATGATGCAACAGACTCCTTGACTGATTGACCACACATGCAAGAGTGGGAATATCGTGATTCGTTGCTGCATATGCAATGCTTCAGGGTTCTATGTAGAGGAAATTCCTTATATAACACTGTTTTAAATATTGTTTCCTTATTTGACACTGAAAACTTTTTTCTTCCTTATATGACACCATGTCTAAATTTTATGCCCTTTATAACACTTCCATCCATTTTGAGCCTTAACGGTGTCAAATGACAACTGAAAAGACCAATTTGCCCCTCATAGGGTATGTGACCAAAAATTTACGTTGTTGTTTAGCTTCAATATGTGACTTTACTTGGATGGTGTTCGACGTGATTTTGTACCAAAGAGATTTAATTACTGAAAAATAAAATGAATGCAGAATATACAGTGAAGTAAACATGCATAAGTACAATAGTACATGCATATGCGGTAGCTCATCTTTGATTAGTTTTGCACGTACATGCATATTAGGTTGCTCACGTACTCTTACGTGCTAGTCAGGCCTGGTGCTAGTATCTGCATGCATCTAAGGGCTCGTGGCTTTTGGGTGTCGGCAACCGTACAGTCTGATTAGCCTGTAGCCGGAAAGTACACGTACATATTGAAATACCTGCGTGCCGGTCAGTCATGTATCAGCAGCTTGCCGTAGGACCATCTTCACGAATGTTGCATGCACAAGCCCACCCTCACGCACGTATCGCTCACATTAGTCCATCCTCCCGCATCGACGAGCACACACATACTGCTCAGCTGCTTATGTGATGTACTCCATCTCATCCAGAGGAGCCAAGCGGCCAGCGTCCAGTCGAAGCCGAGGCACAGCCTCGTTGCCTACCGCAACGCTCTGCACAAGCAGTTTGAAAGTGTCCGTTCCCTCTATCACTGAATACACACAAATTTAGATCATCTATCACATGAGGGGTAAATAGGTCTTTTCAGGTGTCATTTAACACCGTTATGGCTTTAAATGGATGGAAGTGTCATAAAAGGCATAAAATTTAGACACGGTGTTATATAAGGAAAAAAAAAGTTTTCAGTGTCAAATAAGGCAACAAATTTTAAGACAATGTTAAATAAGGAATTCTCTCTTCTATGTATTTGGTTTCTGGGTAGCTATGTATCATTTGGTTTAGTTCCCTATACATGCTTCCGTATCATACGTGACATGTTTCCGTCGTTTGTACAATATGCTTCCGAGTATCCTACATGTTTGCTTCATTCTTAAACAAAACTATGGAAATGCTTCGGTATTTTTTTGTTCCTGCTTAAACAATTGTCAAATTATGTTTCTCACTCATTAGGACATAAAGTGCATCGGTTGGAAGCCAAAAAAATGTGAAAGCTATTGGAAGCAACAACCTACTACGTTTCTGCTTCAATAATCATCTTTATCTTTCTTCTAAGCATTCTCATAGGTCACAGAAGCAAAATATTTTTTCTTTGAAAGCAAATTATATTCTCTGTTGGATGCGATGATGACAGGAAAAAAAAGGTGAAATAAAGTTCAATGGGAGCAATATTGGTAGGAAGAAAAAAATCATTGGAAACATAATTTAATGCAAAAAATCCACGGTCGAAAGAAAATACTAGTAGATCAAAATAATCTTGTTGGGAGCAATCTCACTATCTTCGGAAACAAAGTATTATTGGAAGGAAGCAGAATTAATTTGCACTGGAAATAAATCTCACCGTCTGGAAACAAAATATGTTCCTATATACAGAAGTACGTAGAATGCAGGGCCCTAGCAGTTGGATTTGAGAGAGATTTGCGGGAGTGGTTATTACGGAATAAATCATCACTAATACTCCCTCCGTTCCTAAATATAAATTTTTTTAGATATTTCAAATAGAATGCAACATATGAATGTATATAGACATATTGTAGAGTATAGATTCACCTATTTTGCTCCGTATGTAGTCACTTGATAGAATTTCTAAAAAGACTTATATTTAGGAACAGAGGAAGTAGATCGTTGCATGTAAACCAACCAAGCACCTTTTCTGGGGTCGGGCTCTCCTGCTGGGTTCCCAGCATGCACTATCGTGTAGGGCCAACCAACTGCCAGCACGTGCCGCTGGACCCCACCACTCAAACAACACAAGGTATCTCTAGTTGCAGTTGCGTTCTAGAAAAACAGTAAAACAATCTTTTTTCTTTCCCGTGTGATAACAGATTGCCGCCAAAACCTCTTCGTGGCTACATCCTTTCTCCTACCCATCTACTTCATTAACAATTGTTGCCCCTGGATCACAAGAAAACAGGGCAGGATCGATAGAAATTGCCCTCTCCGTGGATCAACATCTACAGATTTCTTCAGCATGGAAGGAGCTTCTCGCACTTCATTGTCCATAGGTACCTTGTTGGCTTGTTGCGTTTGGAATATACAGATTATCAGCACTCTTGTATACGGAGGAGATAAGATTAAAACAAATAAACAAAGAGTTCAATATCTATGACATGCAAATTAATCCTTCAGAAATAGCTCCCCGTACTTCATCTTCCATGGCCCAGTTTCTTGTGTTCAAACACATGGAAATTTACCCTTCAGAATTGGACTATAATATTTCTGCGAGTGATGATCACTTCTACTATGCTGCACACACTATGCATCGATGGGCAAAATCCTGGCACTCAAGATGGAACTAGGACAAAAGTTACTCATGGCCCTGTTTTTTTTTCGAAAAGGAGGTTAAAACCCCCGGCCTCTGCATCAATGCGATGCATACAACCATTTTTATTAATTATTCAGGAGAGTACAAGATATGAAATTAACACATACGACTAAGTCGACTTCTTCCATAGCAACGTCTTCAAGAAGGTATACCCTCGTCGTTGCTGAGCCCGACCAATAATGGTCAGGACAAGAATTTTCACCCCGGACATGAAGCGGTGTTCCAATCAGCATCTTGATGATAGATCATTATATAGTCGCCTTCGTCAGTACTCCACTCCCACCTTCACGGCCGTCGGGTGGGCGCCCATGTCTCGGTGCGGAACTGGCCGCTGCTACTCCACACCGGCGCCAGTCACATTGCAGCATGCTTGATACAGTCGGAGCTGCTGCTCCGGAACTAGAAGTCGGCGGGGAACCACCACTGCGCCCCTTGCTCATCAGCGTAGGACTCCGCCGCTCGCGCCTCAAGCATCCTTGTGCGATGGCCGCCACCCTCGCACCGGACGAGAATCCTCTTTGAGCCGGCATCGAGTGCCGCACACGACCACCGCTGCTATGCCTGCAAATATGCCGACACACTTGAATATGCACTGTTGTGCCACCTGATCTCCTTATCGCGGTTATCGAGGGCCGCCACCCCCACCGCAGTGACCAACGAAGGCCACCGCCCCCGCCGCCATGACTACCCATGCATCCATTGCCGGCGATGTTGTGCGTGGCGTCGTCTCTACGAAGCGCTGGCACCATCATATTCACCTCTCTCGCACACCGAGACGCCGCCACCGACATATTGGCGCACGACAACGAAGCAGCATCGTCCAAATCTGCCTCGTCCATGGTCGCCTCTGGTACTGCGATCATAGACGCCTGTGCATTGTTCCATGGCCACCTCACTCAAGGCTGACCCATCCTTCACCATAGTTGTGCCGTTGTCGGCAGCACCGGCGTAGTCGCATGCCAGCGCTGGCTTCACATCTGACTCGAAGGCCGCATCCAGATCATCGGCGTTGCAGTTTCTCGTTGTGACCTCCGCGGCCACGTACGAGAAAGTGCTGAGACGTGCGGCATTAGGATCTCCGTGGTTGCACACACACTCTTGGCAGCGCTCACCACTGCAGTTACGGGCAGCCGCGCCGATGCCACCGGCCGCGCCGGCTGCATGAGCGAGTACGGGTGTGAAAAGGAGGAGGCGCCTTGGCCAGCGCCGCGGCCAGGACCGACGAGGGACGTCTCACCCTGTGCCGGCGCATGGATGCACGTGACGACGCCGTGGCCACGACCGCACCCTCTGCTCTCATGCCACCCCCCGAGCACCACCTGCCGCCTCCAGCCATCTCCCTCCGCCCCGGACACAGCCATTCCCGAGATCCAGCCTCCTGGAGGCCGCCGACGGATTGTGGTGGCTGGGGATGTGCGCGAGATCTCCGATCCGTTTTTTTTCGGATCAGGAGGTTCTTTCTTGCCCATCCTCTCTACCTAGCCGTGAAGGTGAAGATAGTCAAGCTTGGTGCAGACAGGTCGAGGTTCAGCTTAATAGTAAAGATGAAGAAAACGACCAAGCTTCCTTCTAGTCCTGCGCCATGGCAGGGTATTCTTCCTTGGTCTCTTGGTCGTGGAGAGGGGTGCCCTCATGGCCCTGTTAGGTTCAGTACTAGCTATATCATTACCCAACTTCTGTCCAGATATAAAAATATGCTTAAGGTTGGCAACTCTGAATCATGTGCACCTATTTGCTTCTTATCCATCAGTATATGGCAGTCGTGGACAATTAAATAAAAGAGGGAGCAATTATACATCAGCATCATGAGTTGATTTAGTAAAGAGACATCAGCTCGATCTTACTTAGAATCAAAGTTCACTACTAATAGAGTACCACCTAAGTTTATTTTAAATTTTAACGTATCAAACTTCTCCTTTGACATGTTCTCTTTTTTGCCAACTCTAATGAAAGAGATTATTGTATATCAAAGAAAAATATCAATATTTTGCTATTAATCCTGTGAATACCGTGTGATGTTTGCAAAATGTTTTGACCTATCTTCAAGTGCTTTTCAGGTTTCACTAAAACTAGGACTGTGAATATCTTGTGATTTTTTACTTCGCTAGAAATTAAAATGAACATGCACATGTCATTCACTGGTATTGACTTTTGGACTAACATTGTATCTAGAGTTCCCAAATGTTAGCGGGGTAGGGATGGCCAACATCTCAGAAACGACCAGCTGCCAATTAAGGTATTGTTCACTTATAAGTCATATTCCCAATTGAAGTTTATATCTAACAAGAAATCATTTCTTTGTTCTTTCAAGTCTTGGGTAGTCAATCAAGTCACATACAAGACAAACATTTTTAAATAGCTCTATATAAACTTTGTATATCAGTATTGCTCTACAAAAAAGTTACCTTGCGATGTAATAATTTATCTTACCATTTCTTTTGATGTTAGATGCACAGTGGTTTTATGCTCAAATAAAGATATATTCATGAATATGGATTAGTTGCTCTTTGATATGTTATATGTGTAACGAGGTTTAGATTTCCAGTCAAATATGGTCTTAGGCACTAAATTAACTAAAAGGCACTTTAACCAATTTGTTATTTTCCCGTGTGTGCAATTGAAAAGCAGAGTAGATAGCTCGCATACTTCAAAGTTCGGTAAATAGCTACTAGTACAAAGCTACTAGTAATAGATCGCATACGTAAATAGGTGAGAACTAATTAGCTACTAGTATAGAGGTAGATGAAGCACTGAATCATCATTTACCTTTGCCTGTTTAGTTTGCATTGTGTTCGCATCTTCTAATGCGACTGCGCAATCTCCGGCGGAATCTCGGTCACCGGCTGCACGCGTTGCAGCTCCACCATCCACCATTTTTTAAGGAACGGGTCAGCCAGAACCTTGGCCTGCCATTGGGTGCACCGGGAGTGGGCGGCACTAGCTGCGACGGCCCCGTCTTGCCGCCAGCCAAGGCCACGGCCGGGCGTGGCACATTGCGACTAAGGTGAGCGGAGCTAGCTAGCGGCGACGACTCTGTCTTAGGCCAACTCTACCGCACGACTGCAAACAAACGTTTGGTTCGACTGCTTTTTGTTTTTTTGAGTGGCAATGGATGCTAAAACGGATACGCATGTCCGGCTGGGATTGAAGGCGCCCAACACAGCTACTATACCCAAATTGTCCGCCTCAGTCGCGCACCCACGCCTGCGCCTCGCCCGCCCGCGAGCTCGTGCTCTCGCCACGCTGGCTCGGCCCCGCACCCGCCGCGCCGCGCCCGCCTCGCCGCCGGCGAGCTTGCCACGCCCCGCCCGTGCCTCGCCTCGGCCCGCTCGCGCCCGCCATGCCCTGCCCCGCCCGCGCGCCCGTCTCACCGCGGTTCGCCCCCGCCTGCCGCCGTGCGTGCGTGCGCGCTCGCCCCCGTTGCCGCGCGCTTGCCCGCGCGCCCCCGCATGCCGCCGCGCGCACTCGCCTCGACACCTCCCCGCCGCGCGACGACGTGCCTGCCGCACTAGCTCGCAGCCGCGCCGCACGTCGCCCCCTGCGCGCGCGCCCGCGCCATGGCCGCCCCGCCCTGCCCCGCCTCGCCGCGCCCCGCTCGCCCGGCCGCCGCTGCGCCCACGCGCACCCCCACTCGCCGCAGCCCACGCGCCACGCGCGCACCCCCGCTCGCCGCAGCCCGCGCGCACGCCCGCTCGCCCCCGACCTCCAGCGCCCTACCCGCGCCCTCCCCGCCCCGCTCCGCCCGCCCCGCCCCGAGCTCGGCCGCGCCCCGCCCAGCCCCCTGCGCCTGCTTGCTCCCCACCCCGTGCGCCCGCCTGCTCGCGGCCTCACCTCGCCCGTGCGCGCGCCGACAGCCGCGCCGCTAGCCCATGTGCCCGCCGCACTCCCACGCCCGCGTGCACCGGCATGGGTGGTGTGTGGAGCAGAGGAGAGAGAGGTGGTGGGTGGGCATGGTGGGCCATGGAAGATTAAGGAGAGAGGATGACGGGTGGGTCAGGCGTCACATGCAGAGAACACGGCCCGGATCAGGAGGACGCAAGATTCGTCCGCCCGTGTCCGTTCGAGACGCAAACCTAGACCAACTTTGCTCCAAGGATGGGTTGAGGCGGACCATAAACAGACGTTTGTTTAGGATGAGGTCGCGCATTGGAACGTATGATTTGTCCGTTTTACCTCAAACGGACAGACCCGGACGATTTGGGGTCGTGCGATGGAGTTGGCCCTACCACCTTCCAACCCCGTGGCTCCGGGCGGAGAAGCGCACCGGCAACGGGTGAGGCTAGCCGTGACAGCTCCGGGCAGAGCAGAGCGTCGGAGACGGACGGCGCTAGCAGCTCCGGTCTTGACGCCGGTCACGGCCATGAATGGCGGATTTTACCTGCTCAGAATCCTCCCTCACAGTGGAATGAGTGGCAGCAGCGGTACGCTGGGATAAGGCAAAAACAATTATTTTCAGTAAATTAAAAGAAGGAAAACGTTGTATTGAGTGGTGGGGTCCAGCGAGACACGTGTTGCCCGCTGGTTGGCCCTGCATGATAGTGCGTGTTGGGAACCCAGCAGGAGAGCCCGACCCCCTTTTCTGGAATGTATGAGATCAAACAAACCGTACGATGCATGACTAGTCTGATGGGATGCTAAAAATCAGACGTCTAATTTCTAGCGGCTCCCTTAAAATTTGATGGTGCTCTTGAGTACATAGTCTCGAGCTCCGGAGTGAAAAGTCTAGGCCTGGTCTTCATTGGTTGTACTTCGCAATGGTAATGACCACATCATCCTTTGCTGGAGGCATTGTCTAGAAATTTGCTTGGACGACCTCTTTGAGGTGAAACCAAAGATCATGCCTCCATGGATTGATCCATGATGGCAACACTTGTGTGCCATTTCTTTTTTGGAGGCGTCATTGTTAAAGCAATTTTTTCTGTCTGGATGCTATCATAGGGGGTTATTGATGTTGATGGTTCATGCTGCATGTTTGAATTGGCTTGATCGGACATTCATTGTTTTATCCGCGTTCTTTGTGTGTATGCATTTGTGTAATTTTAATGCATGTAGAGCTGAATATGTGCTCGTAATGCTTATATTCTCTTGATGCGATATTACATTTGTGTAAAAGGCGCCCGGAAAGAAAGTCAACTCTGTTCGACTGCTTTTACCTCTTGTAGCAAACTGTTTTTTAGATGGGTTACAAATCTCTGTTCTAGTTATTGAATCGGCAAAGATCTTAAAGCCAACAATAAAAAGAAAAAGGACGTGCACATATATGAAAGTAAGATACACACATATCGATTATCGCCTCGCCAATAATCACTACACATACATACCAACCAGGCAACAAGTAAAAGCACATGCCTATTTATTCGCTCGTATATCCGTCGTCCTCTGTAAATAGATCGATACACGCTATGCTAGACTAGCTAGGAATGCATCGTTTTTCAGACAGTAACCACACCATACACTCGTAGCTCCAATTATTGGTCCTCTCTTGGGCGTGTCGATCGGTCCGAACATGTATACCGCACGGTTCTTAATTTAGTACGAGTTCATTTATTAAGCCCGGCCGGTGCTCTTGGTGATCTCGCGCAGCGGCTTGCTGGTGTGGCGGACGAGACCGTAAGCCCAAGCTCCGGCCGCCCCGCCGGCGAACGGCCCGAGGACGTACACCCAGAGCGACTTGAACTTGCCCGACACCAGCGCTGGCCCGATGCTCCTCGCCGGGTTCATCGATGCTCCCGTCACCGGCCTGTCATCGTCGACCAAACGCACGCACGTACGTAGGTAAATATGCATGCGTAAACATCAATGAAGCGGCAGATCAATGATCATGCCGCAAAGTTAAGCAATAGTGCAGCAAGGCGTACGTACCCAGAGAATAGCGCGTTAAGCATGATGGTTGCGCCCACAGCCAGCCCAGCCATCTGCCCCGACTGCACAAAAACGAGAAATGGATGGTAAGTACGTAGGGCGCAGGTATGCATGCACGTGCATGTCTCTCGTCGGTGCATGCATGCATGCATGGCGGCCTAGCTAGCTTACCGCTCGGTCGTCTGTAGCCACGGCCATGATGACGAAGACGAGGTAGAAAGTGGTGATGAACTCCACCACGAGCGACTGGAGGTTGGAGCCCGTGGGCAGCGTCACCGGCGCGAACTCGTGCTTCTCGCCGAACAGCAGCCGCAGCAGAAAGCTCGCGATCAGCGCGGCCACCATCTGCACCACCATGTAAGCCGGCACCTGCGCGCACATATGCACATATGTCATCTGCAGGTCGTTCACTCTCCTCAGGGGGCGAATCTGGTGGTGGCGCTTACCCGCTTCCAGGGGAACCGGTGGGCGATGGCGAAGCCGACCGTGACGGCGGGGTTCATGTGGGCGCCGGAGATGTGGCCGACGGTGTAGACCATGACCATGACGGCCATCCCCCACACCACGGTGATGCCCGGGAACGTGACCGCGCCCTGCTTCTCCTCGTTCACCACGATGGCGCCCATGCCGGCGAACAGCAAGAAGAATGTGGAGAATAACTCGGCGAGGAGCTACATGCACAAGCCAGCGTAGTCAAACAGTGGTTGGATCTTGGATGAAAACATAATATACACAATCATATACGTACATCCATCGAGAGAGGTATAGGAATCAACCGAGATAGATATAGTAGGCTCACCATCTGAAGAAAAGAAACAGAGACGGGGAAGCCACAGACCATGTCCTGGTCAGGGTGGTAATCAGCAGACACATCCTTCTCCTTCCTCCCATCCTCCACGGAGAAATCGTTCACCGACACCGATCCATTCGTGTAAGCAGAGTCGTCGTCCCGCCTGGCCATTTCTGCCTCGATCTACTGATACACACTCCAAGTGACAAAACTAGCTAGGGTGACTAGAATGTGGAAGCACTGAGATGACAGGTGAGGGTAGTGAGAACTGAGCAAGTCGACTGAACTATATATACACCAGCAAGGACAGCTTGTCATATGGTATACTCCACCATGTTCTATAACCATCGACTTCTTTTGCTAGCTCCACCGTGTTCTGTCTCTTCTCCTTCAACCCTCGGATTTGTCGAGACCGGTAATACTAAAGAAGAGTTCCGTTGCCACTATAGGTATTAAAGAAGAGTAGGGGAATTATGGAAGATTCACCCCAGACATCGAGGGCGGAAGGTGATAGATAATTTGCTACTGCATTGGACAGATTAATGGCAAGCGAGAACTCCAAGGACCTATCGGACAAGACAAAACTATGCACTTAGCAGGTGTACGCGATAGTTGGTGGGGACGCGCGTAGTGCCTCAGCATTACCACTTGCGCCAAACATTTCAAATTACAAGCATGACGTACACGCCAACGCACGTCTACTTGGATCGAGTGTGCTTCTAAATTACAGGGTAGAACTGCAGAATGCCAGGCGAAAATTTGTATGCACTTGTGCGTAAACTCGTGAGTACCAAAATTTAAGGACGATGCTGCAACAGGGCGATCGACGTCCATATGACCATGGTGAGGAGATAGAAGGGCCAAATGGTGAGAAAATTATGCTAGGGTTGGTACCGACCATAAGGACCTCACATCATCAAATTGAATTAACATCACTGACATCAACTTTGATCTTACACAAAATCATGAAAATTTCTGATTACTCAGCCCGGGAGCTCTACATCAATGCCATCCCCTAGAAAGCTGATCTTGGACGGCACAAACAATCGCCTTGTGTTTGTCGGGAAATAAACTCTTCTTTGGCAAGATGAATGGCATGACCAGCCTATGTGGCAGAAAGAGCAGTACTATATGGACGATAATTCATGCACGATATGTGGACGATACTTGTGATCTGACCCTACAACATTTGGGCAAAGGAAGACCTGATCGTTGATTTCTATCGTGCAAAAAAACATCGTGTGCGTAGTAGTTTCGTGGCAGAAGTTCCCCCAACTGCAAGAGAGGATTTTCTACCATGCACGGGATCTCCCATGCATGCATCCATCACATTTTTTATTGCTGTGTGGGACCACTTCTATAGTGTTTTCTCTCATCTTAACATACATTCACATGCTATTATGTACTATTAAGTTTCAGTCAAATAAATAGATACCTAATGCATGTTGAAATAAAAGTTTGATTTATATTCTGTTTGCAAAATTGTGTTTTTCCTGACAAGGTCTTTAAAACAAGACCAATATTGAATATATTTTCAGAAATTATTATTTTTGACAACTAAATCACCATGCTTCAAACTTGTTCCATACAAATCTATTAATTTCATGTGAAAAAATTAACAATGTTTTATTGCGCGCAAAAAATAATCTTATTGTTCCACTATGGCTCCCCATGTCCCGTTGCATTTCATAATGTCACATTGTGTGCCAATGTGTATCAAACTGATTCTTAGTAATGTATAAAAGTTTGTAAATATTAATATATTTTATTGCAACAAAACTTTGAACTTTTATAGTGTTTAACGAAACATAGCATAGTTATGTGTATTTTTATAGTGTTCCACCATGTTTCAGAATTTAATTTTTTTTTCTGAAATATATTCAAAAGTGGTCTCTTTTCAAAGATCTCGTCGTAAAAAAAAACAAATATGAAAACGGATCATAAAATGTACTTTGGTTTCAAAAGATAAAATAGATTTAAACCTGAAACTAAAATGAAAAAGCATGGGATGGTGGAGCATAGGTGGTACAGTATGTTTGCATGTGGTGAGAGAAAGATCTAACTAACTGAGCACCATAAATGCATGACATCGGATCTCCAAGCAAAATCAACTGCGCATGCATGCACGGTACCTCCCGTGCATCGGAGATTAACTTTTCTCCCCAAACTGCACTCTTTTGCAATCAATGAACACCAAACTTTATCAAGTTGGATTGAAGCTCAGGATCCCTCTCAGTTCTTCCACACCCCTTTAATAGCTCAAGCTCACATTCAGTATATTGCGGTAAAACTTTTGACTGAGCAGAAACAACAGATTGATATCAATGGCCAATGGAAATGCAAAAGACATAAATCCAAATACCCTTCCATCACCATGTACCACAATCTTTGCCCACAAGAAGAGGTGCACACTCTATTCAATTGGATATGGAAATGCTCTAGCAGGCTCAGACATAAGATTTTCTTATGGCTTTGCATGATAGAGTAAACTCAAGGAATCTGTTAAAAAGAAAATCCTTTCACCTGGATTGTTATGAGTGTGTTTTCTACAATGAACACACAGAAAAGACCTCTAGACATCTTTTTTGTGTCTGCTACTTCTCGCAAGACTGCTGCAAAAGTATTATTCCATTGAAAAAGCTGGGTATCTCTGTTTTTTATGACATTCTTCTAGCTAAATAGTTGCTCCCTCCCAAGATTGTTATGGAAATTGTCATACAAGGATGCCGAAACATCTCACTACTAGGGAAAACCTTATAGGTAGACCAATAACAGTGGCGAGGGGTAAGTGCCCCCCACTACTATTAAGTAGTTGTAGCGCGGGTCAAAACCCAACGCTACAGGTACGGTGTAGTAGTAGCGCGGGCTGATGTAACCCGCGGTGCTATTAAGAGGCCCCCACGGTACCCACCGGGTCGAGCCATAGTAGCAGCGTGGGGTACATTACCCGTGCTACAACTAACATGTTAGTTGTAGCATGGGGTTTGCACCCATCGTTGCCACTATTGATATGCAAGGCCAGCCGGTGGCCCCCTCTTAACAGCAGCACGTGGCTGCGGACAAGCGCTACAGGTATTGGACTTAACTATAGCGGGCCATGTGCCCCACGCTACTACTAAGCACCGTATCCCCTACCCGAACGTATGTTTCCTCATCACTCTCACTCTCTCGCGCTCCCCTCTCCTCCCCAACATCATTGTCGCCTGCCGCCGTCGTCGCCAGCCGGCGCCACCGCTCCTCCTCCACCGAGCTAGCTCCTCCCTCCCTCCCCTCCTCCCTCTGTTCTCCCTCACATCTACTAACAAGTGTCAAGTTCATGAACAATTTGTAAAAAAATTCATTTCAACATAATCATGTAGTAAATGGCATTTGATTAAGAAAACTATGATAATGTCGATGAAATTAATTTTAGATAGGTGATAGCTATTGCCCGTGATTTGCCGGAACAATCTAACTTAGCTTAGATGATTACCTGCTTCAAATTTGCTAAACAATTATAATTGGTAGAATGGTAGATAGGTCATAGCTAGTAATCATGTCCACTGAATTTTTTGGTAGAATTTTCTTGTTTAGCTCATCCAGAGCAACCAATTGGTAGAATGGTAGTAAGCAGTAGTGTTAAAATACTCCTAGAGTTTGAACTAAATGACCAGTTAAAACAGCCATTTTAAAATACTCCTAGTGTTAAAATGGTCAGTACGCAGTAGTGTTAAAATACTCCCAGAGTTTGACCTAAATGATCAGTTAAAATGGTCATTTTAAAATACTCCTAGAGTTGTGGGTGCTCATTTTGTAGAATGAACAGATGTTCATGTTTTGTTTTTGTAATTTTTTTACTTAAGTGATTACGTTGTAGATGTTGCTCTTGTACTGTGCAGAGATAGTACATATGAATGAGCATTATAAATGCCGTGCAGAGATACCTACTTGTGCATTTTTGCTGTGTTAGTACATTACATAGTGTTGGTGCCACATATCTTCGCACGAAAACTCCGAGTGGCCTATGTTTTGCCGGAATGTTGATTCGTTTTCATTCCGGCAAATTTTAGGTGCTCGATATGACCTATTTTTAGCAAAGGTCATGCCGAAGTTTTTCGCGAATTTTGGCATGATTTGTACTAGAAAGTAGGACATATCGAGTGCCCGTGATTTGCCAGAACGAATTAAACGATATTTCGGCAAAACATAGGCCATTTTTTATGTCATTACTTGATATATGTAACGGGTTGACTTTCAGTCTGTTGGGGCTCCTTGTGTGACTTTTAGTCTGTTCTTGAAGGAAGGATCCTGACTGTTGTCTTGGGGATTGTTTCCTCCTCTTCTTCTCATGATATACCTTGGTAATGCATGAGAGAAGGGGGGAAGCGACCATCACCGACCGCGAAATATCAGTGAGGGAGTGTCCACCATATACGGTTGAAATATCAGAGAGAAAGAATCCCGACTATTGTCGTGGGGGTTGCTTCCTCCTCTTCTCCTCGTGATAGACCTTGGTAATGCAGGAGGGAAGGGGGATCCAACCATCACCGATGGTCTATATATCAGAGAGGAAGAATCCCGACTATTGTCATGGGGTCGCTTCTCCTTCTTTTTCGTGTGCTAGACATTTTTGTGTAATGCACTTGGGAAAGAAGGGAAGAGTGACCTTCACCGACAGTCAAATTTTCAGAGAGGGAGTGCCCACCATATACACCACGAGGGTGAGAGTTTTTCAAGGAAGACTCAATAGATCAAAAGTTAACCCCTGCCGAATAGTGATCTATGTGTTGAGTTCCTGGTATTTGCCGTCGATTTTTAATCTTTGAATTGTGAACACAGGAAATGTCTAGCGACAATAGGATCCCCTAATGCAATTACTACCCCAACGACGGGGGTATGTGCGACATGCCTCACCTGGAAAACGATAGGTACTTCACCCTCATGCTGAAGGAGACCTTCGGACATTTTACGGTATGTAACAACGACAAGTGCTCTTTTGTAATTAAGCATGACTTGTGCTTTTTTGCTTTAACGTGCAATTTTTGTTTTTTACAATTCGATTAGTGCATCCCCTGCTATGCAAGACCTTATGCCCTAGAGAAGCTCAATTTCGAAGATAGGGAGAGTTTGGAGATGAAGAAAGCTCACCTTAAGACGAAACATGATTTCATTTTTTAGGTTAAGATCTACAATGCAGTAAATCACACACATTTTGGATATTCAAATTGGAGAGGACTATGCAACGCCTATGGGTTTCAGGAAGATATGAAATAACCTTCAATATTGGTCCTGAAGATAATATCGACATTTGGGTGGATGTGGACATGATTCCAATTCTACCTCCATGTGAGTTTGTCACACAAATTTGTTAAGTAATTTATATGATTTATTTAAAAATAGTTGGTATTCATCCCTACTAAACCTGTTTATTTATAATTGATATATTATTCTTTTCCTCAATAAATACACGAGAAGGTGATACATCTCCAACGTATCTATAATTCTTTATTGTTCCATGCTATTATATTATCAATCTTGGATATTTAATATAAGTTTTTGTGCTATTTTATATCATTTTCTAGGACTAACCTATTAACCTAGTGCCAAGTGCTAGTTGTTGTTTTCTGCTTGTTTTTTGGTTTTCCAGGAAATCAGTACCAAACGGTACAAAACTTTTTGACAGTTTTTTCTGGACAAAAGAGACCGTAGAAGCTTCGGGAGGAGAGAAGACGATAAGGGACGAGACGGCAAGATAAACATGGCGCACCCAGGGGGTAGGCGCGCCCTGTTACCTTATGGGCCACACGTGGCTCCGTTTGACCTAATCCCATCTCTATAAATTCTCTAAAATTAGGAAACCAACAAAGAGTGTAGCGACCCGACCTCAAACGGTCAAGTCTCTGTGCTTCAGTGTCATCCCTGGATCGGTAATGCTGACACACACAGTACTCGAGGATTTATAACAGAGTAGCAATCACACACTTATTACATCGAATGTCTCAACAGAGAACTTATTACAATAAATATGGCTTAAGGCCATCTAATACGATAACAGCGAAAGGCTTGGAAGATTAAGTGAGTCCATCAACTCCAACAACATAGCTGAGCTATACGGCAACGAGCTAACGAACCTTACTCCTCATATGAAAAGTCTGCAACATAATACATTGCAGCCCAAAAACGGGTCAGCACATGGAATATGCTGGCAAAGTAACACAGTAGAGCAAGAACAGAATAATGCTATAACTACATGCATATTTGGCTGGTGGAAAGCTCTATGGTTATAGTGTTTTTGCGAAAAGCGAATTTTTCCCTAAAACAAAGGAATAAATTTTATTTAACTATCATGGTAGTTGAAACATCATCGAGAAGGTTCCTCCAACTCAATCCCAATTAAAAGTAATTATCAACCCAACAACATTAATTTAGAGTGATGAGATACATATGATAATCCAAGTACTAGATACTCAAGATTTGTCCATAACCGGGGACACGGCTAACCATGATTAGTTTATACACTCTGCAGATGTTTGCACACTTTTCCCCACAAGACCCGATCTCCTCCATTGAATTTCTCGCACTACATGATGTTTGAGAAACGGATGACTGAGACACAGTCTTTCAGAAGTATTAACTCCTTACTCCGGGCAGACCATACCAACCTACATCCCTCTACCTGCTGATCCACCTCTTCAGGAGCTTCACGCAACCTACTCAACTATGCTAGAGACCATAATAGCTTGTGGCTGCACACGGAAGTTTCTAGCATGAAATATCCCAGTTCCCTTTGAGCCTGGGTGGCGGACCATAGGATTATCACACGGGTACTCCGGAATATCCTAGGACAGCATTGGATTCCCCAGGTGCCCAACAAACAATCCACCAAGACACTACTGGAATCAGGGATTTTGCCGTCTGCTAGTTCTTTGCCGTCTGCTTGCGGACGGCAAAGAAGGTCTTTGCCATCAGCTACCAAACAACAGACGGCAAAGAACTGGCAGACGGCAAAGAAGGTCTTTGCCATCTGTCATTTCTTTGCCGTCTGCTGGCAAATGGCAAAGAATGTCAGCGGACGGCAAAGAGGTGCCACTGGATGCCAATATACTGCAACGGTCCAACCCCACTTTTTGCCATCTGCTGGCGGACGGCAAAGATTTTTTGCCATCTGTTAGCGGACGGCAAAGAGGGGGCTATCTTTTTTTTTTCGGGTAAAAAAAACCGTTGCCCCACCTCCTCTGTCTCTATCCCCTCCATCTCCGCCCCTATCTCTCTGCCCCACCCCTCTCTCCCTCCCGCTCGTCTCTCCCTCTCCCTCCCGCGAGAAGCTACGCCGGCCGATTCCGGCGAGCTCCGGCGGGATTCGACGACGCCCGCCCCACAGCCGAGAGCCTCCCGACCCCGCCTTCCTCGACCCCGCGCTGCTGCGCCACCTCGCCTCCGCCCGCCGGTGCGTGCTGCCACCTCACCGGACCCCAGGAGCCCCGCCGCCTCGCGCTGCCGCCTGCGCCGCGTCGCGCGCCGCCACCTCCCCACAAGCTCGCCGCCCCGCCACGGAAGCCTCGTCGCCGGTCGCCCCGACCTCGAGATCCGCCACCGCCATGGGAGCCGAGCACCGAGCTCCTCTGCGCCCCGCCCGCCATGGGAGATCTGAGGCCGGCCGGGAGGCGGGGATGGGGCGCCGGTGGGCCCCTGGGATCTGCGCGATGGCGCTGCTCTGGCTCGCCGCGGCCGCAGCCGAAGATCCCGATCCCGACGAGCTCGAGCGCGCGTGAGTCCCGCTCCTCCGCCCTGTTTTTTCCGTGCCTGCTCGCTTGCTCTGTCTGTGGCTCAGTACTGTCGATTGCGTTGTCTGTGCTCCGCGGTTCCTGCAATGCTAATTCTGTTTGCAGTCTCGTTGTTCTTCAGTCCCCATCGTGTCTTGTATGTGGACGAGCTCGTGCTAATATGTGGTTGGTACACTACCTGGGCAAGGTCATTTTGATACTGATACTTGTGGGCAGCAGAGGGTTCAAAGCCTGACCGTCTCATGGATCCGCTGATAATATCCCGGAAGTAAATATTGTTGCTTGCTTCATCTCTACTATTTTCTGTAACTGCTTAGTGTTAAGCTCATGATCAACCTGATTACTTATGCGGGAACCTTCTTACATAGGCAGCGCGACAACAATTCTTCTTCCTCAAAGCATATATTTTCTCCAAGTGATCAACAAAGTGTTTGGTCCATTTGGAAGGTACACAAGTTTCTGATGTTTCTGTATATTTTGAGACAGAGGGAGTAGTTGTCAGATCTTCTTTTCGTTCAGTACTTGTTGAGGCTGTCATAATTTTCTTGAAAACTTGTATGGCAGGCCCGGATGGGCGCGCGCGGCGGAGGTCGGGTGCGGGGCGTAGCTGTCGCCGTCGATGACGCGGTTCGGGATCACCGCGTGCTTCAACGCCATGTCGTCGGCCGTCTCGAAGGCCGCCGCCACCAACGCCGCGTCGAGCGTCGTCCACGCGGTGCCGCGGACTGAGCCTGTTGTGTCCGCCGAGTGGCTGCACGCCAACCTCAGGGACCCCAATGTGAAGGTATAGCACTTGCCGTTCTGCTGCGCCCGCCCTCTGAAATCTCAATGTCAGTTGCACAAGTGGTATAGTCTAGATTTAAGACAGGGTACTCATATGGCTGGGGTTCTGCTGCCATGGCAATTTGGTCAGCGCTGCTACAAGTGATAAATCTGTTTGCTTAACTAGTGATGCTAGCTAGTACGTGAATTGGTATTTTAGCTGAAAGAGGATTTTGGTGGGCTTTGTTTTAGCACCAGTAGTAATCTCAAGTTTCTTAAAAACAAATGAAGTGCCTGCATTACAGTATGTGACGTAGGTCAACGCTCCTCGGATAAACCTATTTCCAAAAAGAAAATCTTGCTACTGAAATAATGCTACATTTTGGAGGCCTTTTCTTTCTGGACATTATTGGCATAGTCTCGGGCTCTCATCACTATGAATAATAGAACACATACTACTAGGAGGAATCACATTTAACTATGCTATTCATAGGGTAGTTTTCTTGCTGTTAAACATGTCCACCGGCATACATTGTATCTTATTGTGCTCTTACTTTTTTGTCTAGGTACTTGATGCCTCTTGGTCAGAAGATGATGGCGAGTTCCTCATTCCAATTGAGTTTATATTGTGTAGGTTTCTTCGTCATGATCTGGATTGCCACAGTCATGTTCAAGTCCAATGATATCTTGCGCAAGCAGACCGCTCTCAAGGTTGGTTCTTCATAATAGCTTGTCTATCAACGTGCTGCTTCTGCCCTTCTAGAGGTTAATTAATTGTTCTGCCCAAGCAGTACTGCTCTCAAGGCTTGTGCTATCTGTGTATCAACGTTTCTTGTTCTGCTTCTAGCACTGGTCTGTCCCTCTATTGAGGAAGCGGCTGGCAGACTGTTGCCGTCACTAAAATCCCTAACCCTGGGGCCGTGTTAACTCCATTTGATTGTTCAAATTGCTTAGATAACTCAATTGATTGTCCTCATGGTGTTCTAACATGCTTAGAAGAGTTGGAAAAACTATAAATGGTTTGGTACGGATATGTGCTCTAGAATATGATTCTGGCATGCTATATTTTTCATTACGGGTGAATGGTATTCTCTTTTCCCACACAGCATGATTTCCCCTTTTGGGGCCTCTCTGCTTCAAATTATTCCATATGATTGTAATATGCGGCCTTGAAAAACTCCTATGGTTTTCTATGATGCACTCAAACATCCTGTCGAACATATTGTATCAAGAGAGGGCATGACATTGCAACCCAGTGATTTCCCTATTTATGAGTTTTTAGGTCCTGTGAACCAATTAGGCCCTTGGTCATTTCTTGAACTCAATCAGTAACTCATTTGTGGAAAAAACTTGACGATGTGTGTACCCATGTGTTCTGTTCTGTTTTGAAGTGGATAACATTGCCCCGTGTTTCACTTGGAAATAACTTATGTTTGTTGAATAATAGGAATTTATGCACCATTTATATCTGTTCATAACTCTTAAACTAGCACTGCTCTCCTTAAAATTTCTAATCAGGCTGACTGTTGTTTTGTGCTCCACAGATACTTGTCCGGCAAGCTGCTATGGTGGTCAAGTGTGTGCTGCCTAGGAAAATAGATATTTAGTTTTAGGTCATTTCTTGTAATTTCAGATATGGAGTGCTTGTCTTCAGTTTTTGTTTTTTACTTTGTGAAACTTGCTACCTATGGATGAAACTGTGTAATATTGATGAAACTATGTATATGTATGGATGAAACTTGCTACTATTGGTAACATGTGTTGGATATCCTATATTGGTCATATATATATATGTATGTGTGTCTGTGTGTTTGATTTTCTATGAAAATGAATGGATATAAGAAGAAACAAAATTAATGCCAATTTGGTCTCTTTGCCATCTGCCAGGGACGGCGGACGGCAAAGAGGTGCTCAAATTTGCCGTCCGCTGGCTGACGGCAAAGGCCGCCGTTAGCCGCCTAACGGACTAACGCTGGCGGACGTCCAGTATTTTGCCGTCACTCCTCTTTGCCGTCCGCCGCTATAGGCAAAGCACTCTTTGCCGACCCTATCTTTGCCGTCACTGTTTGCCGTCCGCCACTGACGGCAAAGCTCTTTGCCGTCCGCCATCCCTGGCTTTGCCGTCCGCCGTGGCAGATGGCAAAGTAGCTGATTCCTGTAGTGAGATGTGTATTTAAGTTGCCACCTTAAGTTGAACCATTAATTAATAATCTCACATCTGTCATGGATTCACTCACCCAAACCACGTCTACGAGCATAGCATAGCAATATAAGCAATACGTAGAAGTAACTCCCAAGGGTTTGATAATAACAGGGCAATAGGTTCTATCTCATCAACTACTTCCCAACCCACATGTTAATCACATCCTAATCATGCAATGTTTGAGGATTGGAGCTAATGCATAAAAACTGGGTGATAAAGAGGTATGATCAAAGTGTTACTTGCCTTGCTGATGATCCGCAAAACCTAAAGACTCGTAGTAGCACGCTTCACACTCCTGGTGTTCTATCGCAAACAAACAATAGCATAGATAAGCAATCAAGCAAAGAAGCACGGGTAAAACTCAAATAAGAAGATCTAACCAGAAAGTCCAACTTAAGAACTCCGGTTTGCAAAAAGAATCAAATCAAATAGAGCAACAAACTCAAACTACGAAAGAAACAAGATCCGTTTACTAATCTGGACCTAAGTCAAATTTTACAGTATCAAAATCTTGTTCAAGTTGGTTAAACAGAAGGAGGGTTTCGAGACGAAGATCTAGGCGCTTGAATCGCCTGATTCCGATAAATGAGCGAAAACATAAACTAAAATGAAAATCGGATCAGAAATCGCGATAAAAAATAATCGTGGATAATCCGAGAAAAAGAAAACTGACGAACAGGCTAACGAACGAATGTTCGCTGTCTGCGACTATCGGGTGAACACTCTTCGTTAAAACGAACGTACGGACGAACGTCCGCTAATTAAACTAAACCGGAAAAAAATAAACCGATCTATTTAAAAAAAACGAACCTAGGGTTTTTTTCTAAAAAAATCGGATCGGTCTTTTCTAAAAAAACGGCGGCGGCGACGGCGGCTTTACCTCCGGCGAGATCTGGCGAGGCGAGGCTTCGGCTTCGGCGAGGTGGGGCTGCGGCGGTGGGTGGCCCGGGGCGGCGACAGGCGGCAACGGCGAGTGGCGGCGCGCGGCAAAGGGCGGCGGCGCGGCGCGGCTAGGCGGCGAAGTGCGGCGCTGCGGGGCGGGGCGGGGTAGGCGGCGGGGTTGGTGGTGGTGGGGGCTCTGGGGCGGGGTATAAAAGGAGGGGGTGCTTGCTTGGGGAGGGGGCAAGGGGGGCGCGACAGAGTCCTGGCCGGACTCGGCGTCGCGGGCGGCGGCAGCCTCCCGGTCTCCTGGAAGGAGACGGCGGCGCAGGGCTAGGAGGCCGGCTCGGCTGGGCTTCGGCCCAGTCGGGCGCTGAGACTTAAAAAATAATAATTTCGCCAGAACTTAAATAAATCCTAGAAAATAAAATAAAAATCTAAAAATGCCAAAACAAATTTTCACCGTCTAAATAAAATATTTAGAACAAGATGAACATTTTCTTGGCCCTAAAATGCAACTTTGAAAAACGTGCAATTTTTCTAATTCAAATAAAATAGCAATAAACTCCGAATAAAAATCAAATATTTGATTTTAATATTTTTCCTCCAATATTTCATTTACTTTGGAGAAGTCATATTATCTCCTCTCATATATTTTAATATGAAATATTTTCGAAGAGAAAAAATAATTAAAACCAAAAATCCTCGTTTCAATATTTGATAAAACTCAAATATGAAAACTGAGAAATCCCCAACTCTCTCCGAGGGTCCTTGAGTTGCTTAGGATTTCGAGGATCGTGAAACGAAATGCAGTAAAATATGATGTGCATGAATGATCTATGTATAACATTCCAAATTGAAAATTTGGGATGTTACAAAGAGCCATCCCAAACACTTTTTTTGCCACCACAAGTTTATGTTATTCCACGATCCCATCTTGAGGCCTTTTCCGGTACTCTGCCATAGGGGGAATATTAATCGATCATGGAGGGCTTCTATATTATCATTGCTGTGTTTCGATGATGCGTGAGTAGTTCACCACAGACCTACGGGTCCATAGCTAGTAGCTAGATGGCTTATTCCCTCTCTTTGATCTTCAATACAATGTTCTCCTCGACTACAGGAATCAGCTGTTTTGCCGTCCGCCATGGCAGACGGCAAAGGACCAGTTAGCGGACGACAAACGTGTCCGGCGCTGTAAACTCTGGCAAAGAGCTTCTTTGTCGTCTGCTTTCCCTCAGCGGACGGCAAAGACATTTTACCGTCGGTGGAAGATGGCAAAGATTGTGGACGGCAAAAAAAACCGGCCATTAGCCACGTTGGGTGGCTAATGGGAGGCTTTGTCGTCTGCCTTGTGACGTCAGTAGGTCTTTGTCGTCTGCCACGAACGGCAAATTGACCAAATGGGTCAGCTCCCAGGTTGCACAGGTTGCTGCCATGTGTCCTCTTTGTCGTCTGTGGCAGACGACAAAGATCCCTTTGCCGTCAGTGGCATATGGCAAAGAGCCTATATTGTTACTGTTTTTTCTGCTTTCTGTTATATCCATGTATTTTCAAAAGACATAAATGATATATATAGTTTCAACCTCAAACATAGCCCATGTATGCAACATCGAGCAGTCCATCAATGCAACATAACACACAGGGTATTAAAAGGTCCAATACATACATAGTTTCACGGAGTTCATCAACATACATACATAGTTTCACGGAGTTATTCAACATACATTGTTCATCAACACAAAATCAAAACAGAAACTAAAACTAGCATTCCATCAATGCCAGCTTCCATGAAGTGAATCAAGTCTGCAAAAATGGGTGTAAGCAAGTTAGAAGAAGAAGAAGAAGATGAAGAAGACTAGAAGAAGAAGAGGAGGAAGAAGAAGAAGACTAGAACAAGAAGAAGAAGAAGAAGACTGGAAGAAGAAGAAGAAGAGGGTTTTTACCCTTTTCCTTCTCATTCTTCTTCTTTTATTCTTTCTTCTATTCTTTCTTTTTCTCCTGTTCCTTGTTTTTCTTCTTATTCCTTATTTGTGTCATTTTAGAGCTTATATAGGTAATTATGAAATTTTTAAGCTAGCTAAGCTTATTATGTCAATTTATAGGAAAACAAGGTAAGTGTAGGTCATTTTGTGCTAGCCTAAGTAATTATGCCATTTTTGAGCTAACCTAGGTAAAATGGATCATTTTGGAGCTAACTTGGGTAAAATGGATCAATTTTTAGCTAACCTAGGTACAATGGATCATTTTGGAGCTAATTTGGGTAAAATGGATCATTTTGGAGCTAACTTGGGTAAAATGGATCATTTTGGAGCTAACCTTGGTTAAACGGACCATTTTGGAGCTAACCTAGGTAAAATGGATCATTTATGAGCTAACCTAGGTAAAATGGATCATTTATGAGCTAACTTAGGTAAAATGGATCATAGTTGAGCTAACTTAGCTAAAATGGATCATTTTCGAGGAAATAAAGCTAAGTCTAGGTCATTATGCATTTGTTAAGCAAAACACTAGAGAAAACTTACCGTCATCATGGAGGTGAAGCACCGGGGTTGCTCGTGCCGGCACCATCTGGAGAAGGATCGTGCGATGCTTGTCTGGAGTTACGCTGCACCAAAGATCATTTGCAATGTCTCGTTATCATGATGACACTGGAAATGTTAAGACTAGTAACTAATGACCATTCAAATGAAACTCATCGTGGTTCCCGGAGCAATGACTGGCATTGGTGGAGGGGTCTGACCGCTTTCTGGCACACAGATTACAGATTTGGTTTTGACGAGTCAGTCATATTAGCTAGTAATGAAACAGACATTACGTGCATGATTTGGCTAATATGCAGAAGAAACTTACCACGAGGAGCTCATACATGGCCTAGTTCCGCATGTCATTCCGTGCCCTCTCCTCCTCCAACATCCTAGCCATCCTCTCCTCCAAGTCCCGCTCCTTCTTTGCCGCCTGTCGGCCCCTCTTCACCATAAGCGCATTGGTTGTATTTCTCTCTCTCTCTCAAGAGCAGCCTGCAACACCACTCCTCGTTAGCATTGTAATCATCGATGGCTGCACACACAATGCAATGCTTGAAAGAAATCTGAGTCTGCATAACTAACCTTGAAGGCGAGCTCGATTGGCCGTGGACGAGGCCTTATCTCAGGACCTGAGCTTGTTTAGCATGCCTTGTTCTCCGGGAGAGTGCGAGGACAACGTATAAGTCTATATCCAATGGCTATCAATCCATGGGACCTCCTGCCACCAGATATCATCACCACCTCCGGATCAAATAGCTCGCTTGGGTTAAAGTCCTCCCCTTTCCTCGCCTTCCCCACATCTCTGTACCTCACGAGCTTGTTGTGGGAGGAGATGTTGGGGAAGTTCTCTGGATGATCAAGGTCAGAGCAGAGAATGCCTTGGCCTTCTTGTACGGGGCAGTATGGGCCATGGCATAGAGGTCGAACACCTCTGGCACCAGTGCCATATTGTATCCCACCTAAAAGAGAGGAACATATAGTATTAGTAATTAAAGGGCTCAAGCTAGCATGACAGAATGAATTGCATGAATCATGAAGCAAACCACATACCCAGTTCCGCCCGTATTGATATAAGTTGGCGCTGCCTTGATGGTGTGGCACACCTCTCATTTGGGCACGCCGGTCCTTGGCATTGTTGTGGACGGCTAGCCATGCGTCTGAGCACCACTCATCCACAAATGCCTCCCAACAACCCACCTTATCCGCACACCATCTCATGGCACCTAAGTTAGTAAAGAGAAACTTGAGCGCTATGCCTACGAATCAAATCAACGAAACTAAGAACAAGGCCTTAAGAATATAGGCCATTACTGTCATGTACTACTCCTTCTTCAGAAACTTTCCGCGGCACTTCTTCTTGGGCTTCCTAACACCACGCGAGGCGAAGTAGTCTTGAACAGCCTGCACCTGAGCCTCGTGCCATAAGTTTTGTAGTAGGCGCATGCACTCGGCATCGGTAACCTGTGCACAGGCCTCCTCGTATCCCTCCTTAAACCTGTAGAATGTCTGCAATCAAACGAGACAACATTGATTAGTACAATAACTAAGCTTATTCGATGATTTTTAATTGTATAAAGGAGAAATTACCCAAAACGTTCTGATCACCATGTCGGCCATCGTGTGGCAAAAGACACCGTCGATCATCTCCTACAGCGGGGCCGGGGCAGCCAAGTAGTGCTCCCAGCTCAATCCGCTCTGGAAGCTGGCCCTCACCAGGCAACGTGACAAACCCCGGGAAGTTTTGCCAGAAAATCACACCAAGGACTTGGTTGTGCCTGCGGACATCCTGAGCGTGGTCCCAACCCTTGTAGTATGACAAGGCCAACACATTAGATATTTGAAGAAACATGATGGCAAAAGGTACAAAAAGAGAAAATGCTCTTACCTCTACCCAGCAGGCCAAATCAACCACCTCTGCTCATGGGTCGCCGTCAGGGACATGAGCTATGTACTACCACGCTGGTAGATGGTGGCCCCCTCAACCACCTCGCCCTCGCTGCTATCAGAAATCTGATGCCCACCACCATCAGCATGGACACTTGGCTCCTCAGGCGGATCCTACCAGGTACCCCATCCGGACGTCTCCTGGGACATAGCCTGGTCCGGAGTCACGTGGGCCCAAGTGTCTTGGGCCAAAGGCCTGTCGACCCGAGGCTTGTGGACCGGAGTTCGCGTAACCTCCTCGTCAGACGGCCCCCTAGCAGTTGTGTGCTCGGGTGACTTAGCTGGGGGTGGCGGCGAGGAAGGCGTAGGAGCCTGCCTACCTCTCCCGCGGCCATGTCCTGATCTACCTCCTCTCTTCTTCCCTCCCTGGCCTCCTCTCCAGGTGGGCAACAACGCCGACGAAGAAGCGCCCGCTGGTGTCCCCAAACTGTCTAACAATGCTCTCCGGAGAGGTGCGGGTGGAATGGAAGAACCCCTCCCACCACGCTCCGGACCCGCGCCCACCAGGTTTCAACACCTGTCATGACAGAAGAGTAAACATAATTTGGTGCATTGAAGCATGTGCTTGTAGTTCAAATTTGAATTATGCACATTAAATGCCCAGAAACTCAATTAATGCATAAATATGCCAAACGAATCCGGAATAATTCCAAATTTAAACACGACACTCATGTACTAGTTGCATGTTCACTGTACGTAAATGTTCTAGCAATTCAAACTCCATCCTTTCCCTCCATAACACCATTTTGTCTTTCAAAACATAATGAAAAAAAATCAGGTATACCACAAACAGTTTACTAGAAAGAATTGTGTGGGATGCGATATAAAATATCTTGGGGCACCGTCTTGTCTGGCTTACGCAGGAAGCTTTGTCGTCTACAGTCCACCGCCCCCGCTTGAACCACACTTTTGCGCTAGTTTCTCATGGCACCGAGCAAAATTTTTTCTCCACCACAGAAATATCTATCTCCCTGCCCCCTCCCTCCTACCAAAAGCCACATTTCCACTGTTCCTCCTTGCTTTCCAAATTCAAACCTTCATTGCTGCTTACTGGCAGCTCAGCCTCCTCGCTGGCGACCCTTCTTCTTGCAACGCCGCCTCCTCGCCGGCTACCCTTCTTCTTGCAGCGCCGCCTCCTCGCCGGCGACCCTTCTTCTTGCAGCGCCGCCTCCTCGTCGGTGACCCTTCTTCTTGCTGCGTGGCCTCCTCGCCGCTGACCCTTCTTCTTGCTGCGCGGCCTCATCGATATGGTCAGGTAATCCACACCCCACCCACACCATGCTCCTCCTTTCCCGTCCCACATGCCCCGACTGACAGAGCGACACCTTCCATCGAAATCACTGCCCCCTCCTCCAATTAAGCGCCGCCCACAGCCATTTTACACGCAGTATAACATGGAGCTGAGTAGCATGCGGACGCACGCGCGAATGAGGTCGCTATGGCTGCCATGTGTGTCCACCGCCAGATCTTGGAGGAGCACGTCGTCTTTGAGGCCACCGTCGACACCGCCACGCGGTTGTCTACTTTAAAATACAGTTCGTGATGTTTTCTCAAGGCCACCGCCAGTGCCCTCTAGTGATTTTTCCTCTGTAATGTTAATATGCAATCTGATGTTTAGTTAATAGTTTGGCCCTCTGAAATGTAATGTTCAGTTAACACTTTGGTCCAACAATTGCTACATTTCGTAGTATTGTTCTCAAGCATTCTTTGTTTTGTTAACTGTCTTATCTTCTAGTACATGTTTCTATTCTGCAATGTCGTGCTCAGTTAACTATTTTGGTTCATTTGGTCTGTTGTCCATTTAACTGTTTGGTTCAGTTCTGCAATTTGATTTTCATTTGCTGTGGGTAAAATTTTGTATTGTTATGCATGTGACACCAATCGAATTTGGCTGTACTCAATACATATTTTCTACTGATAGTATGGCAACTCTCAGTTAACCTGATCAAGATCTTCCTTATGTGTGTTGCAGGGAAACAATGGGAGACACTGCGGTTTACCATCGAGGTTTGTTCAAGCAGGGTCCTTTGGCTAATAGCACATTATTGTGCAGTTGCAGGAATCATTCTAATATTTAGGTTTCTTACAATTAGGTCTTGCACATGTAGGTCCTGCTGTGAGAGGCTTAGACCCACTGTTCGACCCATTTTGCATATGGGGAAATGAGATGTCCATGAATATCGGTCAAGTCAAGAAACTCAGAAAGATTGTTAGGATGAAGAAACTTGCGACGAATAACAGCAAGATCTTTGTTTGCACAATGAAGAAGACATCAGTCAACTATAGGATGGTACCAACTCTTTTACCTTGTTTTTACCCCTTGCGCCATTTCAAAATTTACAACAGCGATTTATGCATAGCTTTGTTTCCAGTACTTTTCAAAGAAGTTCACCGATGATTACCTCTCAAACCACCTGCATGGTCAAGAGGCGAGGAAGGTATTCATTCAACACCCACGGTACAATATTGAAGTCTTGCCGAAGAGGATGAAGGTTGGGCGGGCAATTATCCATAGCCACTGGCCTAAAGTTGCAAGGACATTTAACATCACTGAAGGCTCAATATTTGCCTTCCGCTTCTACAGTTTCCCAGATGCGATTCATCTGTCTATTTACCGTGTATGATGCTACTTTCCAAAGGTTTTTGATGCTGCATGTAAAACTTGGTGCTGTTGTGTAATGGCGTAATTGAGTGCCGAAGCTATCTGATGTAATTTGATTATGAAATCCTGGTTGCTTTTATACGTATATGAAATATCTAGTGTGTTTTATAAGAAATATCAGTTTGATTAGTACATGCATTATCAATAATAGGCTAATTACCCTGCTTATTGGGGTTTTCTATTGCAAACGGTTACTCAGACAACACCATGGGCGATGAACTCAAACAACCCGCATGATTTTTAGAAAGTAGGCGTGTTCGATCAACTAACAATCACACACGGCTTCCGACAATGAACTGTTTGAGGCCACCTTGCACAAACGTTTCCACACAAAGAACTGTGTGTGATATACATACCTACGGAAATGTTTTTCTAGGATTCACCGTGTGGGATGTACATACCTACGGAAATGATTTTCTGGGATTAACCGTGTGGGATGTACATACCTACGGAAATGATTTTCTAGGATTCACTGCGTGGGATGTACATACCTACGGAAATGATTTTCTCGGATTACCGTGTGGGATGTACATACCTACAGAAATGATTGGGTTTCGATGCCTCGCCCGATCGCACATGACCCCAACCTGGGTCCTTGGAGGGCTTATCCCCGACGATTTCTGGGTCGTGTGGAAAGGACACCCTATCGCACACACTCACTTGGCGACGGTTCTAAATGCCGTCGCGGAAAGGGGTTGAAAATCGTTTGTTTAGGACATCGCTGTACTAGTGTTTCCTTCTCTTCTTTGGTAAGAGCGTAGCTGGCAGGACCTTCATACTGCTTTGGAGGCATGCCGTCTTTTTCGTGCACACGTTGCTGGTCCTCCCATGCATCCGGTGTATCTTTTGTCTTCCCATACACACCCAAGAAGTCTAGCAGGTTCACACAAAGATTCTTCGTCACGTGCATCATGTCGATTGCAGAGCGGACCTTTAGGTCTTTCCAATAGGGTAGGTCCCAAAATATAGATTTCTTCTTCCACATGGGTGCGCGTCCCTCAGCATCATTCGGAACAGATAGTTCGTCGGGACCCTTTCCAAAGATTACTTGTTAATCATTGACCATAGCAAGTATGGGATCACTAGTACGGATGGCGGGCTTCTTCTGGTGATCTGCCTCGCCTTTGAAATGCTTGCCTTTCTTTCGACATTGATGGTTGGTGGAAAGAAATTGATGATGCCCCAGGTACACATTTGTCCTGCATTTGTCCAAATATATACTTTCGGTGTCATCTAAGCAGTGCGTGCAGGCGTGGTATCCCTTGTTTGTCTGTCCTGAAAGGTTACTGAGAGCAGGACAATCATTGATGGTTACAAACAGCAATGCATATTGGTCAAATTCCTATTGTGTGTGCTCATCCCACACACGTAACGTTTCCATTCCACACATGTAAAAGTTCTTTAACTAATGGCCTTAGGTACACATCAATGTCGTTGCCGGGTTGCTTAGGGCCTTGGATGAGAACTGGCATCATAATGAACTTTTGCTTCATGCACAGCCAAGGAGGAAGGTTATAGATACATGGAGTCACAGACCAGGTTCTGTGATTGCTGCTCTACTCCCCAAAAGGATTAATGCCATCCGCACTTAAACCAAGCCATACGTTCCTTATGTCACCTGCAAAGTCCCCCCACTTTCTCTCGATTTTTCTCCACTGCGACAAGTCAGCGGGCTCTCTCAACTTCCCGTCTTTCTTACGGTCCTCTTTGTGCTATCCCATCAAATTGGCATGCTCTTTGTTTCTGAACAAATGTTTCAATCGTGGTATTATAGGAGCATACCACATCACCTTGGCAGGAACCCTCTTCCTAGGGAGCTCGCCGTCAACATCACCAGAGTCCTCTCGTCTGATCTTATACCGGAATGCACCACATACCGGGAATGCATTCAAATCCTCGTACGCACCGCGGTAGAGGATGCAGTCATTAGGGCATGCATGTATCTTCTGCACCTCCAATCCTAGAGGGCATACAACCTTCTTTGTTGCGTACGTATTGTCGTGCAATTCGTTATCATTTGGAAGCTTCTTCTTCAATATTTTTAGTAGCTTCTCAAATCCTTTGTCAGGTACACCATTCTCTGCCTTCCACTGCAATAATTCCAGTGTGATACCGAGCTTTGTGTTGCCATCTTCGCAATTGGGATACAACCATTTTTTGTGATCCTCTAACATGCGATCGAGCTTCAACTTCTCCTTTACACTTTTGCATTGTCCCTTTGCATCAACAATGACCCGGCGAAGATCATTATCAGGCACATCGTCAGGTTTCTCTTGATCTTCAGCTTCCCCCGTTGCAGCATCACTATATTCAGGGGGCACATAGTTGTCATCATCCTCTTCTTCTTCGTTGTTGTAACATCCCAAATTTGCAATTTGGAATGTTATACACTAGATCATCATGCATATCATATTTTTCTTGCATTTTGGTTGATCCTAGAAATTTCACGCGACTCAAGGACCTTCGGAGAGAGCTGGAGATTTCGTTATTTTCATATTTGAGAGTTTTCTCAAATTTGAAAAGAGGATCATTTGATTTATTTATTTCATCTTCAATTATTTTTCCAATATCAAAATATCAGAGAGGGAATAATATGACTTTCCCAAATTTAGGAAAAATGAAGATTTGATGAGTAAATCAAATTTTGGTTTTGCCGGAGTTTTGTTTGCTTTTTATTTGGATAGGGAAAAATGCGTGTTTTCAAAAATTGCATTTTAGGCCCAGAGGAAAGTTCATTTTGTTCGACTCATTTTTAGGAGTCGGGGAAAATTTACTTTAGAATTTTCGGAGTTCGTTTAGTTTTCTTTCTTTTGTTTTTCTGCGCGCATAACCGATTTAAAAAAAAAAGAGCAGCGCCCCGCCTGGGCCAAAGGCCCAGCCAGCCGCCACCGTCCCAGCCTCGCGCGAGCCGAGTCCCAGCGGGACTCCAGCCGCCGCCGCCCCTTGCCTTGCCCCTTGGCCAAGAAAGCACCCCCCTCCTAGTATAAATACCCAAGCCCCCCCTCTCCTCCCCAAGCCGCCACCGCCTATAGCCGCCGCGGCCGCCTAGCCAGCCCCGCCGCCCTAGCGCCACAGCCGCCTAGCTGCCGCCGCCGCCCTTGCACCCCGCCGCCGCCGGAGGTAGCCTCGCGCCGCGCCTCTTTTCTTCCCCGGTTCGGTTTTTCTTAAGAGAACCGTTCCGTTTCTTTTCTTTTCTTCCGGTTTTTGTTTCGGTTTTCTTCCGAAACCCTAGATCGGTTTTCCGTTTCTTTTTCGGTTTCTTTTCCGAAAACCCTAGATCGGTTTTCGTTCTTCTTTCGGACCGTTCGTCTCAACGAACGTGATCACCGATTATTCCCCGGTTAACGACGTCCGTTCGTTTAACCGTTCATCTTTTCTTTTCGTCGGATTTATTCCGCGATCGTGATCTCAGATCCGATCTTCGTTCTAGTCTTTCTTCTCGCTCGTTTATTGGAATCAGGTGATTCAAGCGCCTGGAGTTTCGTTTCGAAACCGCCGTTCCATCTAATCAACTTAAACAAGTTTTTGCCCCGGTAAAATTTGACCTAGATTTAACTTGCTAGAACCGAGTTGTTTTCTTCCGCCGTTTGTTTTCCGTTTCTTTGTTCGCAACCGGAGTTCTTAAGTTGAACTTTCTGGTTCGTTCTCTTGTTCAAGTTTTACCTGTGCATTAGATGAGTACTTATTGTATGCTTGTTGTTTGTCTGCGATAGATCACCCGGATTGCGCCACTTGTTACTTCGAAACCCTAGGTCTCGCGGGATCATCAGCAAGGCAAGTAACACTTTGATCATACCTTTCTACAACCCATGTTTTATTGCATTAGATCAATCCTCTCACATTGCATGATTAGGATCTAATTAAATTGTGGGATGGGAAGTAGATGAGGTAGTACCTATTACCTGTATTATTATGAAACCTTGGGAGTTACTTCTACGTTTGCTTATTATGCCATGCTATGCTAGTAGACGTGGATTGGGTGAGTGATATCCATGACAGATGTGAGTTGATAATTTTAATGGTTTATCTAAGGTGGCAACTTAAACACACATCTGGGTGGATTGAGGCACCTGATGTCTATCAGGACTTGCCTGTTTTTTTTGGACCGCCACCCAGGCTCAAAGGGATCATAAGATTTCATGCTAGAAACTTCCGTGTGCAGCCACATGCTACTATGGGCTCTGGCATAGTTGACTAAGTTGTGCGAACTCTTACGGGGTGGACTAGCAGATGTAGGGGTTGTAGGTGGTACGGTCTACCCCACATGTAAGGTGCTAGCGCTTCTGAAAGACTATGTCTCGGTCATCCGTTTCTCAAACACCATGTAGTGCGAGAAAACAAACGGAGGCGATCGAGTCATGTGGGGAAAAGTGCGCAAACCTCTGCAGAGTGTACAAACTAATCATGATTAGCCGTGTCCCCGGTTATGGACAACTTGAGTATCTAGTACTTGAATATCATGTGAATCTCATCATGTTACTTCTAATTAATGTTGTTGGGTTTTAATTGTTCACTTAATTGGGATCGGAATGCTGTCAACCATTCTCGATGTTTAACAACCACCATGATAGTTAAATAAATTTATTCCTTTGCAGTAGGGAAAAATTGGCTTTACGCAAAACTGTAACCATAGAGCTTTCCACCAGCCATATATGCATATAGTATAGCTGTTTCATTCCATTACTCTCTATGTGTTACTTTGCCAGCATATTTCATGTGCTGACCCGTTTTCGGGCTGCAACCTTCATGTTGCAGACTTTTTAGATGACGAGTAAGGTGCTTTTAGGTCGTGGTTCTATACTTAGTGATGCCGCTGGAGTTGATGGACCCATTTATCTTCCAAGTCTTCCACTGTTATCGACATTAGATGGCCTTAAGCCATATTTATTGTAATAAGTTCTCTTTGAGACAACGATGTAATAAGTGTGTGATTGCCACTCTGCTATAAATCCTTCGATGTACTGTGTGGTGTCAGCATTACTGATCCAGGGATGACACCTGAGCACAGAGCGCTTGATCCATTCGGGTCGGGTCGCGACAGAGATGGTATCAGAGCACACGCTGACTGTAGGACACGACCACTAAGTTAAAGCCATAGAACACCATTCTCTTCTCATTTTCTAACTCCTCATCTTTTCTACTCTTTTAGGATGACGCACGCGAAGATTAAGTATGCTCAACCGGATGAAGGCACCCCATTTGGATTTCACCTGAAGGAAGTCACCAAGTACCTGAACATTGGATTACCAAGTTTCACGGGAACCTTCAACGCCACTCTGCCTAAAGAGGAGCGCTGGAAGATTCAAGCTCACGCTCTGGGAAGGACATTCGCGCCAATCACGAAGCCTATAGATAGTGTTTTCAATGCACCAACCTGGAGTCTGGGAAAGAGCATGGCAGCTCATATCACCATAGGACGCATTGGAGAAGTTTATCAAGAAGACCTCAAGGACACTATCTACCAGATTTGCGGACGCCGAGATGAACAATGGGAGTTAGTCAGCACCAAGAAGGATAGATCCATTGCATCTTTCATCCAGGAGTTAAACCAGCACATTCGACGCCACGAGAACCAGATGTGCAACGATATGATAGAGTTGAAGAATGCGAAGGCAAGGATCATCGAGCTAGAAGGAGAATTGAAGTCTACACGCAAGGACTACATGGACGAGATCGTAGCTCTAGCAAGACACAATGGCGATCTTAAGCAGGAGATTGAAGAACTCAAGAGGAAGTTAGCATCCAAAGAGGAAGACGAGTACGTCGCATGTCCGGACAACTACATCATCATCGACGACACCGATTCGGATCCAAGTGAACCCGACTTTGAAGACGAAGCTGGAGCAGATATCATGGAGTCTTCCACCGGTTCAAATTTCTAGATGACCACCAGATAGTAGTAGTATTCCCCCATGTAAACACAATAGTTCGAGCACTTTTGCGATAGTTTTAGACCGATTGTAAGCCCTTGTTTGATTGAATGAAGTGACTTTGTGTGCATTTGCTCATGTGCATTGGGGTAGTGTTTTCCCTTAGACCTCACTCTATTCTTAATTCTCGCCTTTTCTAAACCCTCAGATGCCTCCGAGACGTGACAATGGATTCCCACCGGAGCTCACTCAGTTGATCCAGCAGCAGAATCAATTGATGCAGATGTTAGTCCAGAACCAGTAGAACAACAACAACAACCCACCACCACCACCTGTTGACCACTTAGCCCGTTTCCTTAGGCTGAATCCGCCGGTGTTTTCCAGTAGCACCGAGACAATTGTAGCAGACGATTGGCTCCGCAAGATAGAAAGGGAGTTGACCACTGCAGGATGCACGGATGGTGAGAAAGTGAAGTTTGCCGCACACCAGCTTGACGGACCCGTGGCAGCATGGTGGGAGAACTTCACAGCCACTTACCCAGTTGCCACTGTCACATGGGATCAGTTTCAGCAAGCTTTCCGCACTGCCCATGTTTCAGCAGGAACTATGGCCCTGAAGAAGCGTGAGTTTCGCAACTTACGCCAAGGAGGAAGGACAGTTGGCCAGTACGTTGACGATTTCAGCAAGTTAGCACGTTATGCCCCAGATGACGTTGCTACGGATGCAGCTAAGCAGGAGAAATTTCTGGAAGGACTGAATGATGAACTAAGCATGAAGTTGATGGTAGCAAGTTTCAACAACTACCAGGAATTGGTAGATTGCGCCATCATGATTGAAGGGAAGCAACAGCAGATTGAGAACCGTAAGAGAAAGTATGGACAGGGGAAGTATAACTCTGGAGCCCAGCAGAAGCCCCGTTTTGCCCCTAAACCGGGATTTCAGTTTCAGCACACCCATGGAGGAGGTAGCTCGCACAACCATAATGGCCACAAGAATGGTAATGGGAATGGAGGAAGCAACGGCCAGAACCGGACCACCCCATCGACCCCAACCAAGAGAGACCTGAGTCAAGTCACCTGTTTCAAGTGTTCCAAGACCGGACATTATGCCAATGAATGTCCCGAAGGCCAGAATGGAAATGGCAATGGAAGCTCTGGGAAGAAGCCGAACCCTTTCAATAGGGGACAGGTGAACCACGTTAATGTGGAGGAGGTTGAAGATCAGCCCGATGCAGTAATCGGTAAGTTTCTGGTTAAGTCATTTACTGCACTCGTTCTTTTTGATACTGGTGCATCGCATTCATACATATCAAGGGGATTTGTGGATAAATATAACCTGCCAACCCAAGCCCTTAGGTCACCCATGTTAGTAAGCTCACCAGGAGCGGAGTTTATGGCCAGACAATGGTGTGATCGGTTACCATTAAGGATTGGTAACTATGTGTTTCCCTCAGAACTAATAGTATTGGAATCTCAAGGATTGGATGTGATATTAGGCATGGATTGGTTATCGATGTATGGAGGAAACATCGATTGCGCTAGTAAGTCAATTTTGCTTACCACACCAGAAGGAAGAAGGATCAAGTATGTATCCCGGCATGTGCCAAACAGGACACAAGTAAATTCTCTAACAGGAGTTGTGCAAGAAGAAGTACCAGTGGTAAAGGATTTTCCTGATGTATTTCCTGAGGAATTACCAGGCATGCCACCGGATAGAGACATTGAGTTTTTGATTGAGTTATTGCCAGGTACCGGCCCAATATCAAAGCAACCATACCGGAGCCAGCAAAGGATTTGGTAGAAATTAAGAATCAGATTAAGGAGTTACTGGAGAAAGGTTACATTCGCCCAAGTTCTTCGCCTTGGGGATCACCCGTACTTCTAGTGGAAAAGAAGGATGGATCATTAAGGATGGTTCTAGATTATCGGGGATTGAATGAAGTAACCATCAAGAACAAGTATCCACTGTCAATGATTAATGATCTGTTTGATCGTTTGCAAGGAGCTAAAGTGTTTTCCAAGATCGATTTGCGATCAGGGTACCATCAATTGAAGATTCGAGAGCAGGACATACCTAAGACAGCATTCACCACAAGATATGGACTGTATGAGTATACCGTTATGTCATTTGGATTGACTAACGCACCTGCCTATTTTATGAACCTGATGAACAAAGTGTTTATGGAGTTTTTGGATAAGTTCGTCGTAGTGTTCATTGATGACATCCTGGTTTATTCAAAGAATGAAGAGGAGCATAAGGAACATTTGCGTTTGATTTTGGAAAAACTAAGGGAACATCAGTTATACGCCAAATTCAGCAAATGTGAGTTTTGGTTGAAGGAAGTTGGATTCCTCGGACACGTTATATCCGGAGAAGGTATAGCAGTTGACCCCACTAAGGTTGAGACCGTAACCGAATGGGGAGCACCAACAACAGTTGGAGAGATCGGGAGTTTTCTTGGACTCGCAGGATACTACCGGAGGTTTATTGAGAATTTCTCAAAGATTGTGAAGCCTATGACGGAGTTGTTGAAGAAGGATACTAAGTTCAAATGGACTGAGGAGTGTGAGGCTAGTTTCCAGGAGTTGAAGAAACGTTTGGTCACCTCACCAGTATTGATTTTGCCAGATCAGACCAAGGATTATGAGGTGTATTGCGACGCTTCACGTCGAGGACTTGGAGCAGTGCTTATGCAGGAAGGAAGAGTTGTTTCGTATGCTTCACGGCAACTGAAGCCTCATGAGTTGAATTATGCCACGCATGATTTGGAGTTAGCAGCCGTAGTGCATGCATTGAAAACGTGGAGACATTTCCTCATTGGAAATCATTGTGAGGTGTACACGGATCACAAGAGTTTGAAGTACATTTTCACGCAGAAGGAGTTGAACCTCAGACAAAGGAGATGGTTGGAGCTCATCAAGGATTATGACATGAGATTGCATTACCATCCCGGAAAAGCTAATGTGGTAGCTGACGCATTGAGCCGTAAGAGCCATGTCAATATGGTAATGACGGGGAAAATACCCAAGGAGTTAGCAGAAAACCTTCGTGAGCTATGTTTGAAAATAGTTCCGAGAGGCTATGTAGCAGCATTGGAGATTCAGTCAACATTGATGGATAAGATCAGAGAAGCTCAGAAGTCTGACAAGGAGATTGCTTCTATAAAAGAGAGAATGAGCGAAGGAAAAGCAAAGGGATTTCGTGAGGATGAGCACGATACCTTATGGTTTGAGGACCGTGTTTATGTGCCCAATGACCCGGAGATCAGGAAGTTGATTTTGCAAGAGGCACATGATTCACCGTATTCGATTCACCCAGGGAATACCAATATGTATTTGGATTTGAAGGAAACATTTTGGTGGACCGGAATGAAGAAGGATATTGCAGCATATGTAGCAGTTTGTGACGTATGTCAGAGAGTAAAGGCAGAGCATCAGAAGCCAGCAGGATTGTTACAGCCATTGCCGATACTCGAATGGAAGTGGGATAAGATAGGCATGGATTTTATCACAGGACTACCCAGGAGGAAAGCAGGCTATGATTCGATATGGGTAGTAGTTGATCGTTTGACAAAGGTAGCACATTTTATACCAGTTAAGACCACTTACACCAGTGCTAAGTTGGCAAAGATATACATGACTAGGATCATTTGTTTGCATGGAGTTCCGAGAAGTATCGTATCAGATAGAGGAACCCAATTTACCTCAAAGTTTTGGAATCAGTTGCATGAAACTTTAGGAACCAGACTAGAGTTCAGCACAGCTTTTCACCCGCAGACAGATGGACAGACCGAGAGAGTCAATCAGATTTTGGAAGATATGCTGAGCGCTTGTGCACTAGATTATGGATCAAGTTGGGACGATAACTTGCCGTATGCGGAGTTTTCTTATAACAACAGTTACCAAACCAGTTTGAAGATGGCACCTTTCGAAGCTTTATACGGAAGGAGGTGCAGGACACCATTGTCATGGGACGAAGTAGGAGACCGTCAGTTCTTTGGACCAGATTTGATTAAGGAGTCTGAACGGAAGGTTAATTTGATTCGCGATAGGCTCAAGGTAGCCCAGTCCATGCAGAAGAGCTACGCAGATTCTAAACGCAAGGAGACAGTTTACGAAACCGGAGACAGGGTTTATCTTCGAGTATCCCCACTTCGAGGAGTTAAGAGCTTTGGAGTTAAGGGAAAGTTAGCACCGCGTTTCGTTGGACCATATAAGACCTTGCAATGTATGGGAGAAGTCGCTTATAGGTTGGAATTACCAGAGGAGCTGTCAGGAGTTCATGATGTATTCCATGTTTCTCAGCTGAAGAAATGTCATGCCGAGATGGCGGAGGTACCGCTAAGAGATACCTGCCACTCGAAGCGATTCAGTTGAAGGACGACTTGACGTATGAGGAGAAGCCAGTCAAGATTCTCGATTATGCCAGCAGAGTTACCCGCAGCAAGGTCATCAAGTTTTGCAAAGTTCAGTGGAACCATCACTCAGAGGATGAAGCCACCAGGGAGAGAGAAGAAGATTTTCTCAAGGACCACCCTCACCTATTTTCTAGCCAACCCGAATCTCGAGGGCGAGATTCATCTTAAGGGGGGTAGGTTTGTAACATCCCAAATTTGCAATTTGGAATGTTATACACTAGATCATCATGCATATCATATTTTTCTTGCATTTTGGTTGATCCTAGAAATTTCACGCGACTCAAGGACCTTCGGAGAGAGCTGGAGATTTCGTTATTTTCATATTTGAGAGTTTTCTCAAATTTGAAAAGAGGATCATTTGATTTATTTATTTCATATTCAATTATTTTTCCAATATCAAAATATCAGAGAGGGAATAATATGACTTTCCCAAATTTAGGAAAAATGAAGATTTGATGAGTAAATCAAATTTTGGTTTTGCCGGAGTTTTGTTTCCTTTTTATTTGGATAGGGAAAAATGCGTGTTTTCAAAAATTGCATTTTAGGCCCGGAGGAAAGTTCATTTTGTTCGACTCATTTTTAGGAGTCGGGGAAAATTTACTTTAGAATTTTCGGAGTTCGTTTAGTTTTCTTTCTTTTGTTTTTCTGCGCGCGTAACCGATTTAAAAAAAAAGAGCAGCGCCCCGCCTGGGCCAAAGGCCCAGCCAGCCGCCACCGCCCCAGCCTCGCGCGAGCCGAGTCCCAGCGGGACTCCAGCCGCCGCCGCCCCTTGCCTTGCCCCTTGGCCAAGAAAGCACCCCCCCTCCTAGTATAAATACCCAAGCCCCCCCCCCCTCTCCTCCCCAAGCCGCCGCCTATAGCCGCCGCCGCCGCCTAGCCAGCGCCGTAGCCGCCTAGCTGCCGCCGCCGCCCTTGCACCCCACCGCCGCTGGAGGTAGCCCCGCGCCGCGCCTCTTTTCTTCCCCGGTTCGGTTTTTCTTAAGAGAACCGTTTCGTTTCTTTTCTTTTCTTTCGGTTTTTGTTTCGGTTTTCTTCCGAAACCCTAGATCGGTTTTCCGTTTCTTTTTCGGTTTCTTTTCCGAAAACACTAGATCGGTTTTCGTTCTTCTTTCGGACCGTTCGTCTCAACGAACGTGATCACCGATTATTCCCCGGTTAACGACGTCCGTTCGTTTAACCGTTCGTCTTTTCTTTTCGTCGGATTTATTCCTCGATCGCGATCTCAGATCCGATCTTCGTTCTAGTCTTTCTTCTCGCTCGTTTGTCGGAATCAGGTGATTCATGCGCCTGGAGTTTCATTTCGAAACCGCCGTTCCGTCTAATCAACTTAAACAAGTTTTTGCCCCGGTAAAATTTGACCTAGATTTAACTTGCTAGAACCGAGTTGTTTTCTTCCGCCGTTTGTTTTCCGTTTCTTTGTTCGCAACCGGAGTTCTTAAGTTGAACTTTCTGATTCGTTCTCTTGTTCAAGTTTTACCTGTGCATTAGATGAGTACTTATTGTATGCTTGTTGTTTGTCTGCGATAGATCACCCGGATTGCGCCACTTGTTACTTCGAAACCCTAGGTCTCGCGGATCATCAGCAAGGCAAGTAACACTTTGATCATACCTTTTCTACAACCCATGTTTTATTGCATTAGATCAATCCTCTCACATTGCATGATTAGGATCTAATTAAATTGTGGGATGGGAAGTAGATGAGGTAGAACCTATTACCTGTATTATTATGAAACCTTTGGGAGTTACTTCTACGTTTGCTTATTATGCCATGCTATGCTAGTAGACGTGGATTGGGTGAGTGATATCCATGACAGATGTGAGTTGATAATTTTTAATGGTTTATCTAAGGTGGCCACTTAAACACACATCTGGGTGGATTGAGGCACCTGATGTCTATCAGGACTTGCCTGTTTTATTTTGGACTGCCACCCAGGCTCAAAGGGATCATAAGACAATTCATGCTAGAAACTTCCGTGTGCAGCCACATGCTACTATGGGCTCTGGCATAGTTGACTAAGTTGTGCGAACTCTTACGGGGTGGACTAGCAGATGTAGGGGTTGTAGGTGGTACGGTCTACCCCACATGTAAGGTGCTAGCGCCTCTGAAAGACTATGTCTCGGTCATCCGTTTCTCAAACACAATGTAGTGCGAGAAAACAAACGGAGGCGATCAAGTCATGTGGGGAAAAGTGCGCAAACCTCTGCAGAGTGTACAAACTAATCATGATTAGCCGTGTCCCCGGTTATGGACAACTTGAGTATCTAGTACTTGAATATCATGTGAATCTCATCACGTTACTTCTAATTAATGTTGTTGGGTTTTAATTGTTCACTTAATTGGGATCGGAATGCTGTCAACCATTCTCGATGTTTAACAACCACCTTGATAGTTAAATAAATTTATTCCTTTGCAGTAGGGAAAAATTGGCTTTACGCAAAACTGTAACCATAGAGCTTTCCACCAGCCATATACGCATATAGTATAGCTGTTTCATTCCATTACTCTCTATGTGTTACTTTGCCAGCATATTCCATGTGCCGACCCGTTTTCGGGCTGCAACCTTCATGTTGCAGACTTTTCAGACGACGAGTAAGGTGCTTTTAGGTCGTGGTTCTATACTCAGTGATGTCGTTGGAGTTGACGGACCCATTTATCTTCCAAGTCTTCCGCTGTTATCGACATTAGATGGCCTTAAGCCATATTTATTGTAATAAGTTCTCTTTGAGACAACGATGTAATAAGTGTGTGATTGCCACTCTACTATAAATCCTTCGATGTACTGTGTGGTGTCAGCATTACTGATCCAGGGATGACACCTGAGCACAGAGCGCTTGATCCATTCGGGTCGGGTCGCGACAGTTGTCTTCCATCATAACCCATCTTTCTTCGTGCTTGGTCCAAACATTATAGTGTGGCATGAAACCCTTATAAAGCAGGTGGGTGTGAAGGATTTTCCGGTCAGGAGTAAGACTTCATATTCCCACATATAGGGCATGGACAACACATAAAACCATTCTGCTTATTTGTCTCAGCCACTTTGAGAAAATTATGCACGCCCTTAATGTACTCGGAGGTGCGTCTGTCACCGTACATCCATTGCCGGTTCATCTGCGTGCATTATATATAATTAAGTGTGTCCAAAACCATTACAAAACATTATGAATATAGAAGTGACCAAATTAATAGAAGTTCATCATCACATTAAAACCAAAGTACATACAACATATAGCTCTCTAGAGCATCTAATTAATCCATACATTGAAACTATGTAAAACATTTCAATGCAACAACAAATGCGATCATAATCGTAACTAAGGTAACAATTGATGCAATGGCATAATGATACCAAGCCTCAGTATGAATGACATATTTTCTAATCTTTCTAATCTTCAAGCGCATTGCATCCATGTTGATCTTGTGATCATCAACGACATCCACAATATGCAAATCCAATATAATCGTGTCCTCCTTTTTTTCAATTTTTTCTTCAAGTAATTGTTTTCTTCTTTAACTAAATTTAACCTCTCGACAATAGGGTATGTTGGAATTTCCGGTTCACATACCTCCTAGGTAAAAAATCTATGTCACGTTGGTCGTCATAATTGTCATAAACACTAAATGAAACAAATAGTTATAAAAGATAATATATACCACATCCGAATCATAGACAGGACGAGGGCCGACGGAGGCGGATACCAAAACCATCGCACTATATAATAACAAACAATAATAAAAGTAAGAAAATTATACAAGTATCTATCTAAATCATACAAGTAAGAACTTTTTTCTTATAGAAAGAAGATAAGAACAAGAGGCTCACCACGGTGGTGCCGGCGACGAGATGGGCGCAGGCGATCGACGGCGGTGAGGACGGGGACGAGACAGGACGTGGACCACCAAACCTAGACAAATCTCGAGGAAAATGGAGTTTGAACAAGGAGCTTCGAGAGGAGAAAGCTTAAGTGTGGTTCGGGCATTTCATCGAACGCCTCATGTGCATAGGAGGTGAGCTAGAGCACCACAAAGCTCTCCACGGCCGGCCAAGAAAATAGAACGATGTCTCTGCTCGCAGGCAGGGCGGGGGGTATATATAGGCCACTCTTTAGTCCCAGTTGGTGGCTAGAACCGGGACTAAATGACCACATTTGGTCCCAGTTCCAGCCACCAACCGGGACCAATGATTGTGGGCTAGGAACGAGGCCCATTGTTACCAGTTTTTGTCTGGAACCGGGACCAATGGGGTTAGACGAATCGGGACCAATGGCCCACGAGGCCTAGCCGGTGCTCTGGCCTCACGAACCAGGACCGATGCACCCATTGGTCCCGCTTCGTGAGTGAACATGGATTAATGGGCTTTTTAGGCCTGGACCGAAGCCCTGTTTTCTACTAGTGAAGAACATCACACTACCACCAGTCTACCCACATAATAACTTATCAAAACAGTGAACACGAGTCCGAATCTTGATGAAGTTAACTAGACAACATTCGCATGTGTCCTCTAGAACGCTTTGCTCACTATAAGAAACAATTTCGGCTTGTCATTTGCTATAAAAAGGATTAGGTCACCTTGTTGCACCTTGTTACTATCATTACTTGTTAGTTGCTACAAATTATCTTGTTATCAAACTATCTGTCACCACTATTTTACATCACTTGCAGACCTTGCTGAAAACCACTTATTGATTCCTTTCGCTCGTTGTTGGATTCGACACTCTTACTTATCGAAAGGACTACTATTGACCCCCTATACTTGTGGGTCTTCAATAGCCCACGCGACTGACCTGTGCTAGGGGCACGGTGGGGAGCACTTAGTAGTAGCGCAGTTTGTCTGTGCCCGCGCTGCTACTATTCTCTACCGGTAGCGCGTTGTTTTCACCCGTGCTACTACTAAGTAGTAGTAGCGCTGTCTTACTAACCCGCACCACTATTAAGTGGTTGCCTATAGGGGTTTTCCTAGCAGTGCTACCTCCGCCACTGCCTCCTACATGCCACAATGCAAAGGAGCTGTGGATGTCGCACACACCACCTTAGGTTCGGGCGATATTCAAGTCGCTTCCTCCCAACGAGATGCTATAGGAGCTGAGCCAGCCAACTCCTGCTCCGACGGCTCCTCCATCCAATGTGGAGCACTTAGGCTCCATCTACGACCATGAGGCCGTTGTCGCCATCTCGGACGACGATGTGCATGCGAGGAACCGGGCGCACCTTTTAGTTTTAATTAGATTTAATTTTGTGATTTCAATAGTGTTGTTCAAATCTGTGTAAAATGTTGATGCCAACTAGTTTAATATTAATGTTTGAGTAATGTTTAGTTTAATTAATGTTTTAAGTAGATTAGTGTAACATGCTGGGGTTATCTGGCAGTAGTTGTTTACTGACATTGGGAACCACAGGACAAAGCAAGCATTAGCTCCATGGCACATGACTTCTATTACTGGCATCTACCGTCCATGGTGCAGTACTTATAATTTGTTAGTTAGTGGCGTTGGGTACCAAACGCCACAGATGAGAGATATACAAGTGGCCTTGGGTGTGGACGCCGGTAGTACCAGCTTACCACTGCCATCACACTAGCGGCATCGGCACCTAGTGCCACTAAATACATTTTTTGAACGCCGCTAGTAGGCATTTATGCACTTGTATCTTACTAGTTTGCCTCGCATGCTACTAACTTGTATAGTTTCTTGTTAAGTTATTCTTCCATTCGCCAATATCCTTTTAATTTTAACAATCTATTTCTTTGGTCTTCTATCTGTTTTGTAGAAATTGCTAAAATTATTCAATTCACACATTCACCACCTCTGGCCGATATCTTTTTTTAGGACATTCCTTTGGTCGATATCTAATCCTACAAGTTTCTACCACTAAACATACTCACTGACTAGAGAAATATATACTACTTCCTTGTGTTCTAGGCCCATCAGAAACGGGACTGCTGGTATAGTTAGGTCGGTTCATTCATGTCGTATAAGGTTGTTTGTTAACTTATAAATCACGAGGCCATGCAAACCAAAAATTATGAGATCAAATATCACACATGACAAAATCGAATAGAACACCTAGATTTGGCAATCATTATGTATTCTTAGATGCATGTCACAGGAAGATTTTATTATTGGATCACATCATTTGTCCATTTTCGACATGATTGTTCAGTGCAACTCTACCAACAGACACGACACCAACAATGCCAATAGTATGGGACGGCGTTGAGACACCATGAAGCTATGAGTTCCGCTCCAAACAAATCTTTGCAGGTCCCCTGGCATTTTAACAGATCGCACTCACGACCGATAGTAGCAACTAGATCCTTGCATTTATCTGTAAAGAAAAACACACAGCATATAAGGAGGTCCAAATTGGGAAAAATATGAAAATATTCATGATGTTTAAGTAACAATATTATCCTACTTTGGTTGATAGGTGAAAGGAAACATATATAGGGACAGGGAGATGGATTTCTTACCAATATGAATGGAATTTCCTAGGTGCACAAGCACCATAAGGCAAATAAGAATAGCTTTCCCTTCCATAAGAGAAGACACAAACTTCTTACTCCTGACTCGGTTTGGGTGTCTAGAAGCACTGTATCTATATATATAGACTAATGGCTAGAGAATATTTACTCCCATCTCGCTCAACATGAGATCACAAAGATTTGGCTGTCTCACTATACTTAATTTGTAAAATATGGTTCTATCTATAAGATGGTATCCATTTCACAGATTTTATCTTTCCATCTATGCGAATATAAATTTAGAAGATATTCTTAAGTGTGTGCCATTAAATGCGATATCATCTCAAATCTAGTATTAAATACCATATCACTTGAGTACTCGCACATTGGACATGGTATAGAGTACTGTTGACCATCACCTGTCAAATTTTCTCTTGTATGGGACGACGTTGCTACACCATCACCTGTCAATTCTGCACACACAAAAAACTAACTCTCTACACAAATGATGTCACAGAAAACCTGTAGGTATTAGTGTAGCATGTTTACACTGGAAAAGCATGCACTGAAGGAACGGATAGTTATACGTGAAAGAAATATTGCATCTCACCTTTTGGGTTGTAGTTGTGTAGACTTGCAGTCATGTAGTTAACATTGCAATCATGCACCGAAAGAAAAAAAATCAAAGACCCTCTAGAGGAATCGGTCCAGTTCAAGCGGTAGTCTATCTGAATTCTTAAAAGATGGTTGGATATTCTGCCGAAATATGGCAAAAGTAATATAGGGCAAAACTGACGCATGGTAGGCAGATCATTCATTGATCCATCTGTAGACGTTGATGCCCACCCCTTGTGTCAAATAGACTATGATCAGCCACCGACACCGAGGTTGTTTGGATGTCTTACGATTGTGCAGTTTCAGTTTAGTCTTTTTTCAGAGAGGGAGAGAAAGTTTCAGATTAGTCATCTTCATCGGTAGAACAGAGCAGAGCTCTTGGGCTTGGTTGGATGTGGCACTCTTGTGCTTGGGCACGTTCTCATTGTCCCCTCCGATGAGCTCAATGCTGCCCTCCCTGGAGCTGGAATAATGGCCTTGGTCACGAACGGCGATCCTGTAGAATATGCCTTTGTCCGCAGGAGGCTGGCAGCAACAACTGGTGGGAGCGCCACGTCAAAGCCAGCCCACGATCCCAACCCCAGGTGATATGCGAAATCCGTGATTTTATTTTTTTGCTTGCATATGTATTGTGTTTAAAAAAAATTCAGAACGGGCTGGGTGCCTACCTCTATCAGGTCAGGTGGAAAATGGACGGCAGATAGGGTGTGCATAGTACTACACTGCAGGTTCTTCCTATCGGATTCAGTTCAGGGCCTATCAAGGAGCTGAGGAAACACTCCATGAATGCAGAAATGCTGAGCGTGCCAACTTGAAAGCAGAGTGGACAAACAGACACATGGTCATCTCCAATATATAATACCTAAATAATACATCTTCACTATGTTATTTCTGTTGACATGTAACCTATCCATCTCAGCGGCCCTGCCACATTAGTGTTCAGTTACCAGCTTACTGGAGAGCCCGACCACAAGTTGCCACATCAGTGCTAAAAAAAATACTGCCGCAAAAGAAAAGAGAAAAAAAATCTTTAAAGGCCCTGTTCCCGTGTACATCCTCTGTTCGCTTCCCCTTCTGCCATGCCATCAGTAACCGACGAGTCACCCCAATCAAAATAGGGAACCACTATGGATCAGACTACTGATCCCTAGCTTTTCATCAGACCAGTGGATAGCCATTGGATGAAATATTACTGGACGTTGGATGCATCCCTTCAACAGCGCCCCCTTTTGTTGACAGTTTCTAAAACAATTTCCTATACACATAGTTTCCATAATATGAGGCTAATCACGTATGATAAGTGCCTTGGCAGTTTTCAATAAAACAATTCCTTTATTCACGTTGCTTCCATATATGCAGTTCCTATAATCACGTGTGTTTCTGTAAACAAACAATGCTTCCTTCCATTTGATACCTGATTGCGTTATATGATAAACATGCTTCCCACAATACAAGCCATGCTTCATAATTCTTCAAGTCGCATTTTTTCAAGTAGTATCATAATTTGTTTTGTGCTATGAAGCACGTCTGGATGTACTTTGAAACACAACTTTTGGTAGTTGAAGAATTAAAATGTAGCACCAAAAAATTGCTGTGATAGTGCAAGGAACGAAGCATGGAAGCATGTCACATGTGATAGTGGGAATTTATGTGGTTCTGAGCCATTGGAAGTACAGACAGATAGATGTTGAAGCAGGAAAAAAGTAGTACAAAACCACTATCTCTGCTATGTAAAGAAAGGAGCACATACGTAGACATTTGGAAGCTTATTGTACATAAGTTGGAAGCATGACACATATGATACAGAAGCACATGTATGGTAATAAAAACAATGGAAGCACATATACAGGGTCACTAGAATACTTAACATACATATCCCTGAAGCATTGCATATATTACAAGAATCACAACATTCACACTAAGGCAAGGGGCGAGTCACTTCGAGGCAACTGAGATGAAGCTACTGGATCATTAGTCACCATACTGCGCCCTGAGTGCTGCCATTAACCACCTCGCCAAGGGAGCACTCCGGTGAAAGCACTCTGGGAAGATCAGAGATGTAACACGTCCTCATGATCAAAGGAGTGGTGCTTACCACGATGGAAAGGAACCATAGGTGGTTGTCGGCAGGTAGCATGTCGAGGGACCTGGAGCGTGGTGGTCGTCGGCAGGTAGCATGTCGAGGGACCTGGAGCGTGGTGGCCAAGCGATGTCGCCGAGACCTCCTGCCTTGCTTCATTATCCTGGATAAACTATAAACATATGAAGTCAACACTACTGGAATCGCGTTAGACGCCGAGTGCCACGAACACTCAACTAAGGGCCAATAACCGCCGGCAAAGGCTTTGCCGAGTGCTGCACTCGGCAAAAGCCACCCGACGTACAACTCTCACGCAAACAGGAATTTGCCGAGAGCCAGGACACGGGCAATCGTTCGCCGAGCGCCAAACAATACGACTCGGGAAAATAAAGTAGCTAACAGACAACATACGGCCAGGGACGGCGGTTGCCACGTGGGGCATCTCTGTCGAGAGCCACAAAGCCAATAGGAAAGCACCACGTGTCAGCTCCTGACATGTGGGTCCACATTAACATGCCGAGGGCCATGTTTGCCAAGAGCTCCTCTCGTCAAACCAAGCCAATAGGAAAGCGCCACATGTCAGCTCCTGACATGCGAGTCCACATTAACATGCCAAGGGGCTCTTTGCCGAGAGCCACTCCCGGCAAACAAAGCCAATAGAAAAGCGCCATGCGTCAGCTCCTGACATGTGGGTCCATAATAACATGCTGAGGGCCATATTTGCTGAGAGCCACTCTTGGCAAACAAAGCCAATAGGAAAGCACCATGTCACTTGTCCTGAAAGCCGGGTCTGTACTTTGCCGAGAGCCACTCTCGACAAACCTTGTACCTTTACCGAGATGTCTCTTGTTAAAGTTGTCAGGGGGTGCTATAGGTTGTTATCCTTTTTCGAGAGGCCTCTTGGTAAAGGTGTCAGGTTCTACTGGTTGGCGCACTTTGTCGGGAGTCCTCCCGGTAAAGGGTGTATTCTGGTCCAGTTTCACAGTCTTTGCCAAGAGGCCCTCTCGGTAATGGTGTGCCCATCATCCTTTTTTTCGCATTTTTGTTTCTTTCCCACAGCAAAACATATACAACAGCATCATATAGTTCATCACACATAGAACATGTCACATATAGGCATCTTTGAACAAAAAAAGCAATGATTCTCAAGAACATCCCACATAAAAGCAATAGTGCATAAAAGGTGCAATAGTTGTCAAGAACACTCGACTACCACAAGTTTACAAGTCTCAAGATCACACAAGATGCAATAGTTCCCAAACACATACAAGGAACAGTTTCAAACACAACATAACATGAAGTTCACACAGTTTTGGAGATTGGAGTGGTACCATCAACATCAGAAGGCGTCATTCAGTTTGCTTCCCCAACTCCACCAACTTGAGGTGGAACTACCGGAACATTGTTCGACCCTTGTGATGGATTGAGCCGTGATGGATTGACCCAATAATGAGATGAATGCATATGGTAATGCCGAAAATGGTAATCAGAGTAGTTTGAACGAAACTCACAATGTTCCACCCTGGCGTCGGTGGCATCTCTGGCATTGGTTTGCCTTGCATGGAACAAAGATTGGCCACCATATGCTGTAAAGACTTTGTTGGATCATCTTGTGCCTTCAACTTAGCCTGGTCTTCATCTCATTCTTTCTGGGTGTCAGTCATTCGAGTCTACAATATGGCAATGCAAATGTTATTCGTGACCTGAATATTCTCAATAATGGTCACGGTATGTGGTACGTGACGCTCTATGGTAGGAGTAGAGACAATACTCATAGCACGGAGCGTGTTGACTCTCGGAAGGGAGGAGGTTATGAATCGAGGTGAACAACCTTCCAGCCATTCGGTCTACTGCCTGCCGCGGCAATGACCACAAGAGGGTCAAATGGCATCACGTGGGGATCAACCGCTTGCCGTACGTCTCCTTTAATTTTCTGGTGTAGTTCTCCCCATCTGATCGGGCTTTAGAGTTGATCCAGTCCCTCTTCGGGTGGAGAGCGTCCTTGTCCTTGTCGTCTTTGGTACGTTTGATGGTCCACACCTTGAAGTAAGAGATATCTTTGCCAGTGTCTTCTTTCTGCTAAAGAAAGTGATCCAAACAATCAAGGGAATGCTCACAAATGAAGGTGAACATGATGAAAAGAAAAGGATGTTGTTGCCTACATGTTTGGAGACGACACCTGGGATGGCGAGGTTGCCTTGACAGTGTCCTAGACAACCCATCAACTTACACCGTTCCTCTATTGCCTTGTGTTCATCTTGCCTCCCTGGATTTGTCCACCATTCCATGATCTTCTCCCGGCACGAACGTTTGTCAGCGGACCACTGAGGAATCACGTGTAAAGTAAACAAATACATCTTAGTAAGGAATCTAATTTGCGGTAATGTAGGGAATAGCAAGCATCCATCGTCACTTGTCTTGAAGTAATTGTCCTATGAAAGATGCTTCCCTCGAGCCTCCTTTTTTGAAATCTTCTGGTTGAGATAGTCCACGTGATGCTCGACCTCTAACCGGACGCACTCCTCATAGTGCATGTCATGGACTAGTTTCTTGGCAATATTCTGAACCACCACATTTGCACGATCCTTCTGAACCTCTACGCATGTATAGAAATTCTACAAACATGCATACATGTGAGTAGGCTAAAATCATGACTATGGCAAATTTAAACATTTTGGTATTGACATTCAGGTGTTTGAAAAGACTTATGCAGAAATTGTTGACCACTCGCAAGGCTCTGTTATCATAAATCCTCTGACGCATATCCAGGAAATCCGGAGCGAGTTTGTAGTGATCCCATGACGAGGTTGGCTTAATGATACCGTACGGCAAAGTGACCAGTCCAGAATAATTTAACCTACAAATACCCCCAATGATGCCACTCGGTGACCGTGTCAGACGCCTCTCACCACCTTTTACGAAGCTCCTGCATTACAAAGAGTAAAGTCATATTATATGTGATGAAATGACAAAGTTACAATTTATATGGGATGAGTCGAGATAACCACTTACTGCTCTCCCACTGGTTTAATCAATACGTCTCTATGCACATATGGATGTTTTGGAAGCTTTAAAGGACCACACACCCACACTTTCCCTGTGGAAGTAGTGTTGATATTCGAAGCGCCCGGCTGTGAGCCGCTAACCTCATGTTGCTCCATCACTCGTGAGGGTCCATCGCCACCCTTAGAAACTAGACGAACAACCAGCCTCCTCTTGGCGGCGTCGTCCTCCACCGCCTCCTCCTCACTACAAGAAATGTGTCAACTTGTGACCTTCTCTCAGTGACCCCAGCTGAATTGGTCATAAATCCACGGCCATTTCGTTTGGAAGGGCTCAAACCCTGAAATTGCCTTACACCAAATCTCTACCTAATAATAAAGCACAGAGGGTTTCTGGTCGTCCGTCACCCATTTTTGCAAAAAAAAAGTCCCTGCAGTTTGTTGAAATCAACCCACAGTCCATCTTTAAGTCATACCGAACCGTTTTTTATTTTCTCAAAAAACCCCCTGACATTTCAGGTAATCAACCCGCCGTCCATATTTAAGTCATGCGAATCATTTTTTCTGTTTTAACAGAAACCCCCCCGATCTTTCGGTTAATAAATCCGCATTTTATCTAAAACAAAATTATCCATATCTTTTAAACAGTAACTCCGATTTTAAGATGTTATATATGAAATTTGATTAGAAAAATGTGTGGAATCTAAATATGTTGTTACTTTTAGCTGTTAAATACTTCTAAAATATTAATTTGGATGCAAACTTAATCTATAGTACACGGTCCATTTTTCTTTCGCACGGGCGGCAATCCAAATTGCAAATAAACACACATTAAAACCAGATTGAGAGGAAATAAAACATTGATAACCACGCATGCACAACTCTGAAAAACCTCACGGGAAAAAACAACATTTTCTCATCTTATTCTGAGCGATTCTGTGCGTGCGAGCGCGCGCGCGTGTGTGCGTGAGAGAAAGAGAGAGAGACGCCTTAGGACTGACCACATTCAAATGCGTGTTTGTTGTGTGAGCATTGAACCACTGTCGGGAACACAAATGTGATGCCATGTTAAAATAAAGAACGTCTACATATCAAGGTCTCGAGTCGTGGTTATTGGGTTAAGAGCGTGCATTTTTTCTGTCTCGTTGCAACGCACGGGCTCTTTTGGCTAGTGGTCATAAAGCAGACAAGAGTGATCGACGATCTTATTTCTACCTGATTACGACCAATATAAATGGTCATGAAGTTGTGAACGTGGATGCATTGGTACTTAAGGTGTCGCTCAAGGTGGGCTTGGGCCTCGGTGGAACGAGGCCACCTTCTTTTTAAAAAAAAATCCGTGTGCCATGTAGGCCTTGGCCCATCCAGGAAGAAATGTGGGATGCCCACATATTACTCAAAAAACATATATTCGGCCCAACAAAAAATGGGAAAATAGCAAGTTCTCATTATTACCATTTGGCAAGGATGGTCAGTTATCTGAAAAAAAAGTTTTCATTATTGTCTAAAAAACAGGTTTTTCATTGTATAACTCTAAAAAGGTTTTTTCTTATAGAAAAATCTCTAAACCAATTAAAAAATATAAAATTATAAGAATAGGAAAACAATGAACTCCTTAGTGAATCTTGCTATATGGTTTAGCAATTAGAAAACTAAACGTGTAATTCAAAAAAAAATTAATGTTAATACGTATTTCAAAAAGGTAATCATGTGTTTAAAAAACTAAATGTGTGTATTTGAAAAGTTTCATGTATATAAAAAATGATAATCATAAATAATATTTGATATGTATAAAAAAGTTTCATGTGTATGCAAAAATAGTCATCAGTACGTATATATGGAAATTATATATATATATATATATATATATATATATATATATATATATGGAAAAGTAGATAACAAAACAAGATTTTCTAAAAATGTTAATCATGTATTTAAATTTTTCTAACCAATATCAACAATGTTTTATATGTATACAAAAATGTACAATGTGTAAAAACAAATATAGACATCAAAACGTATGTATGAAAAGATGTTTTTTTGTTGGGAATATATGAAAATATGTTAATCATGTATTTGAAAATTTTTAAACATATATAAACAATATATACAATGTGTCTTAAAAATGTAGACATGTGTTCAAAATATTAGACATCAAAATATTTATTAAAAATGTAAATGATGTAACTAAAAACTGTTTAATATCTATAAAAAATGTTTCTAGTGTACACAAATTTGTTCATAAAATATGGTCTAATATTCTTGAAAAATGAAGAATTTTTTTTACAACAAATATTTGTTAGGTTCTTCACCAAAAACTCATTTTGGGAACTCGAAAAATGGAAAATGAATATGCGGAAATTTGTCTTTTTCACTAGAGGTGGATCAAAAACTTTTTACACCCAACCATTTAGTCAATTGTACATTAAATATGGCCTAGTATTTAAAAATTTGATTTGGTCCAATTATGCAACAAATATATGGTAGGTTCTTCACAAAAAACCCCTCATTTTGGGCACTAAAAATGGAAAATTGATTTTTTGTCCAAAAAAAGCTCCCTTAGGAAACATTATTCGTCATTGCAAGATGCATCCTTGTGCACTATATGAGATCATTTGAACAAACTATGCCATGAATTTTTCATGCCCGTTTCAAAATGCGGTCAAAACGACGGGCATGACCGTTCCTAGCTAGTGGTTGAATCTTGGAAAAACTTTTGATGTTTCTCTGATTAAATAGATACTTTTGTACCAAAAAATGATTTTTGGGAAAAATAAATAGCAAACTATAAGGCAGCTGCAGTTCAAATTTGACCCGCTTCCAACTGAATCGACGAAAATTTGTCTTTTTCATGAGAGGTGGATCAAATCTTTTGACACCCAACCATTTGGTCATTTCTGCATCAAATATTGCCTGGTATATTAGAAAATTGATTTGGTCCAATTTTACAACAGATATATGATAGTTCCTCACAAAAAACTCATTTTGGGCACTCGAAAAATAGAAAATGAAATTTTCATCCAAAGAAATTGAAAACTTCCTTAGGAAACATTGTTTGCCATTTTAAGATGCATCCTTGTGCACAATATGAGACATTTGAAGAAACTATGCCATGAATGTGGCCATAAGATTGATCATTTGACTTGAAAGCCATTAATCTTCAGACATGATATCTCGTTTCTGAGAACACTTTTTTAAAAGAATTGCTGCATTACAAGTTTATTATTTTTCCTGGTAAATTGATCACATATAATGCCACAATGCGAAGGTTTTCCAATTTTTTGTTTTTTTTAATTTTTCATGCTTGTTTCAAAATGCGGTCAAAATGGCGGGCATGACCGTTCCTAGGTAGTAGTTGAATCTTGGAATTTTTTTGGTGTTTCTCTGATTAAATAGATACTTATGTACGTAGAAATGATTTTGTAAAAAATAAATAGCAAACTATAAGGCAACTGCAGTTCAAATTTGACCCGCTTCCAACCGAATCGACGAAAAATTGTCTTTTTCACGAGAGGTGGATCAAATCTTTTGAAACCCAGCCATTTGGTCAATTGTGCATCAAATATGGCCTGGTATATTAGAAAATTGATTTGGTCCAATTTTACAACAAATATATGATAGTTCCTTCACAAAAAACTCATTTTGGGCACTCGAAAAATAGAAAATGAAATTTCCGTCCAAAGAAATTGAAAACTTCCTTAGGCAATATTGTTTGCCATTCCAAGATGTACCCTTGTGCACAATATGAGATCATTTGAAAAAACTATGTCATGAATGTGGCCATAAGATTGATCATTTGGCTTCAAAGCCATTAATCTTCACACATGATAGCTCATTTCTGAGAACACTTTTTTAAAAGAATTGTCGTATTACAAGTTTATTATTTTTCCTGGTAACTTCACATATAATAACACAATGCGAAGGCTTTCCAATGTTTTTTTTGAATTTTCCATGCCCGTTTCAAAATGCGGTCAAATCTGCGGGCATGACCGTTCCTAGCTAATGGTTGAATCTTGGATTTTTTTGGTGTTTCTCTGATTAAATAGATACTTATGTACCTAGAAATTATTTTTGGAGAAAATAAATAGCGAACTATAAGGCGGCTGCAGTTCAAATTTGACCTGCTTCCAATCGAATCGACGAAATTTGTCTTTTTCACGAGAGGTGGATCAAATCTTTTGACACCCAACCATTTGGTCAATTGTGCATCAAATATGGCCTGGTATATTAGAAAATTTATTTGGTCCAATTTTACAACAAATATATGATAGTTCCTTCACAAAAAATTCATTTTGGGCACTCGAAAAATGGAAAATGAAATTTCCGTCCAAAGAATTGAAAACTTCCTTAGGCAACATTGTTTTCCATTCCAAGATGCACCCTTGTGCATAATATGAGATTATTTGAAGAAACTATGCCATGAATGTGACCATAAGATTGATCATTTGGCTTGAAAGCCATTAATCTTCACACATACATGATAGCTCGTTTTTGAGAACACTTTTTAAAAAAAAATACCGTATTACAAGTTTATTATTTTTCCTAGTAACTTGGTCACATATAATGACACAATGCAAAGGTTTTCCAAATTTTTAATTTTTCTGAATTTTCAATGCCCGTTTCAAAATGCGGTCAAAACTGCGGGCATGACCATTCCTAGCTAGTGGTTGAATCTTGGATTTTTTTGGTGTTTCTCTGATTAAATAGATATTTATTTACCTAGAAATGATTTTTGGAAAAAATAAAGAGCAAACTATAAGGCAGCTGCAGGTCAAATTTGACCCGCTTCCAACTAAATCGATGGAAATTTGTCTTTTTCACAAGAGGTGGATGAAATCTTTTTACACCAAACCATTTGGTCAATTGTGCATCAAATATGTCCTGGTATATTTGAAAATTGATTTGGTCCAATTTTGCAACAAATATATGGAAGTTCCTTCATAAAAAAAGCTCATTTTGGGCACTCAAAAAATAGAAAATGAAATTTTCGTCCAAAGAAATTGAAAACTTCCTTAGGCAACATTGTTTGCCATTCCAAGATGCACCCTTGTGCATAATATGGGATCATTTGAATAAGCTATGCCATGAATGTGGCCGTAAGATTGATCATTTGGCTTGAAAGTCATTAATCTTCACACATGATAGCTCGTTTCTGAGAACACTTCTTTAAAAGAATTGCCGTGTTACAAGTTTATTTATTTTTCCTGGTAACTTGGTCACATATAATGACACAAATGCAAAGATTTTCCATTTTTACCTTTCTATGAATTTCTTATGTCGATTTCAAAATGTGATCAAATTTGCCGGCATGACCATTCTTAGTTAGGTGCTTAATAGTGCAAAACTCTTTGTTTGTCTATGATGAAATAGCTAATTTAGTACCTCAAAAGATTTTTGAAATAAATAAATAGCAAACTATAAGACACATGTAGTTCAAATTTGATCAGCTTTTTGCCGAATTGGCGGTTTCGCAAAATAGCTAGAAAGATCGGAAATGTAATCAAATTGGTGATCATCCATGAAATGTGTTCTAACTTAATTGAAAATTTCAGTGATGCCATTTTGCAAAATATTTTTGGTAGTTGCTTTATAAACCCGAGGCAGGCAGCGACTCGAGCGGGTTAGAGGCCGGTTGTGACTGGTGACACGAGGCCCACACAGAAGTTTGAAGCGGTCAACGGGCGCAGGCGGGATCGAGCGGCGCTCAATGTAGAGACGATGCAGCGGCTGCTGCTCGTTGCAGGGGAAGCAGCGGTCAGCGATGGTGGACTTGGCGAAGGGCGCCGTGGCGGGAAGCAGGGGAGCAAGTCGGGGAGGCGCTGGTGGTCGAGGTTGTCAGCGGGATGGGTCGCGCGGCGGCAGGGAGAGATGACATCGCCATGGCGGCGGCCATGACACTGGGCTCCTGTGAAGGTTCCAGAAAGAGTGAGAGAGGTCGAACGGGAGGGGAAAACAGGAGGAGGAGAGCACGCGGGGCGGCCTGGTGCTCGCTGGAGTCGAGGCGGTCAGGAGGAAGGGATCCAGCGCTGGCTGGCTCCGGTGGCCCACCGGAGCAGCGAGCGACGGTGGGAGGCGATGGGGAAGTACAGGGCGGTGTGGGTCCTATGGAGCTCAGGGAAGCTCCTGGCGGTGCCCGTCTTCAACGACGGGGCTGACGAGGCCGTCGGGAACGGCGACGACTTGCGGGCGCAGAGGCAGAGGAGCTCAAGGGGAGGCTCGGGCGGAGGAGACCGACAAGGGGCAGCGCTCGGAGGAGTGAGGAGCTCGGGGATGAGCATGCAGGGGAGGGTGCGGGAGGAGGCAGGGTCTCAGATCTAATCAGGGTCGAGCTCTAGCGGGCTGCGCGAAGGTTGGTTGACTGCTGTGGTTGGAGCGATGGGGATTGCGAGGTGCAGACATGGGAGGATCCCGAGGAAGATGAGAGGGGGTGGCGGCGCTGTGGATGGAATGGAGGGATGGGACATGAGGCCTAAAAACTATGGTTGCCAGCTATATATAGCATTGGATTTAGGGTAGGGGCTATTTGCGCCCTCCGATTTAGATCGGACAGTCGAGAAAAATAGGCTAGAGAATCCAAATAAGAAACGGAAGATACTTTAGGGATGTTTGAGGTTGATCCGTACCTATCGGTCGTGACCGTGCAGTTCGGGTTCGGGGAAGTTTTTTTGGACGCGTGGGAGGGGGTCTGAGAGAGGTCGACAAAGACAAGGGGCTTGGCAAAAGTCAACGGACACGAGGAGGAAGCGGCAACTGCGAACGACTACGAGTTTTATGAAAACATGCGGATGAAATGCGGATGATGCGATGATGAATGCAACAAACGAAACAAACACACGCAACAACGAAATAAAATGGAAGGTGACTGGAGCGCCGGTCTCGGGTCGTTACAGTTAGCACCTTTAGGATCGACAAAAACCTTCTGGTTGCATCATATACAACTCTTCTTTAAGATATCCATTAAGGAATGCAGTTTTGACATCCATTTGCCAAATTTCATAATCATAAAATGCGGCAATTGCTAACATGATTCAGACAGACTTAAGCATCGCTACGGGTGAGAAGGTCTCATTGTAGTCAACTCCTTGAACTTGCCGAAAACCTTTCGTAACAAGTCGAGCTTTATAGACAGTAACATTACCGTCAGTGTCGGTGTCAAAACCGGCGGATCTCGGGTAGGGGGTCCCGAACTGTGCGTCAAGGCCAGATGGTAACAGGAGACAAGGGACACGATGTTTTTTACCCAGGTTCGGGCCCTCTCGATGGAGGTAATACCCTACTCCTGCTTGATTAATATTGATGATATGGGTAGTACAAGAGTAGATCTACCACGAGATCAAGGAGGCTAAACCCTAGAAGCTAGCCTATGGTATGATTGTTGTGTATGGAGTTGATTGTATGTTTATCGACTAGCCTAGCCTCGTTTTATATAATGCACTGGAGGCCTATGATAACAAGAGTCCTAGACGAATACGCCGGTGGGGAGAAGTCCTTGTCTTGATCGCCAAGTCTTGTGGAATCTTCCTTGTATGCGGTAGCCGTCCGAACTGGCCCATGAGTATACGGCCACGGGGGTCCTCGGCCCAATCTAATAGATCGGGAGACGACGTGGTGAGTACCCCCTAGTCCAGGACACCGTCAGTAGCCCCCTGAACCGGTCTTCAAGTTAGGGACGCTCCTCGATTCTTCCGAACTGTTCTTCATCTTCGGTTGGCGGTCTTGAAAACTGGTTCAACAAATCTTCTCATCTTCGATCTTGAGGATCGCCGAAATGCATTCGGCGAGTTTACACGTCGGGTATCCGAGGAGCCCCTTTAAGTTTCCGGCCTTTATCAATGCCTTGTTTATTTTTATGCCACACCTCGGGTTTGAAGTTGTTCCCGGGAGGCAGGGTCCTCTTGCGTCCGAGCTCTGACGCCGGACTGCATTCGAGGTATCTTTTGCGACCGAGCACCAATGCCGGACCGCTTTCGAGCTCCAACGCCGGAATGTATCCGAGCTCCAACGCCGGACTATGTCCAAGCTCCAACGCCGGACTGTATCCGAGCTCCAACGCCGGACTATATCCGAGGTGTCATATCACCTTGGTTCAAAAAAGTTGAAGGAGTTTAGCCGAGCTTAATGCCGGAAATGCCCTCTATGGAGCCAGCCACTAGCGCCCGAGCTTTATGTCGGACTGCTTTCGAGGTGGTGCACCACCCCGACTGTGGGCCGATTTTTCGTCAATATTTTTTATTGGTGCAATTTATTCTCTGCCGAGATATATCCAGTAACCCTCAAGGTGTGTATCGGTCTAAAACCCGAGATGCACATGAAGGATGACATAAGATCGCTGATCCCAGTAGCCGCTGAGACTCAGGTTGATTTGCAAAATCGGCCTGAGGATCAAGTCCTAGCTCGGCAGAATACTTCGGGACACAAAAGCGGCATGCTCAGTCCTCAAGACTCAGGTTGGGTGCGGCCGACCAACCTGAGGATCAAAATCTCCTTGGAAACTATATTGCACATGAAATTTTCTGCATTGGACAAGCAATGCAGTAGCCCCCGAGACATTGGTCGGGTGGCAACACCAGATCAGGGGATCGATGTGCCCCTTTAATATTTGTAAATAATAAGCCCGAAGCCCAGTAGCCCCCGAGCCTTAATGCGGGCACGGGTGGCCGAATTAGGGATCAATATCCATAGTAAAATCACAAATTATGTGTAATGACTCTATGTATCCAAGTACTTTACGTCATTAATGCTCGGATCCGCATTGTACAAAACTTTGTTGACCGACCATCGGCTTCCACCTCCTTGGCCAGTAGCCGAGGAGTGTTTGTCCTACTTTATAAAGCCTTTATGAGGGCAAAGATTTACGACAAACAAGGCAATCTGGCCACACGGTTTTATAAACAAAGGTACACAGAGAGATATGTTATATTACTGTTTAACAGAAGAAATGTATTCCAAAGAAAATAGTCCCGCTATCGGTTCCTTTCTTTGGGTTGTCATGCTAAGCATGATCATGAAACCTCAGCTCGAATGTAAGAGCAAAATATCGAGGATTTAGTTTGGGAGGCTAGTTAATAGCCCCCGGTAGTGTTCGGCGACAGTCGAGGTCAAGCCGTAAACACTTCAGCCAATGTTATGAATGGCCCGTCATAGTCATCGGATCGCTGACCAGTTTACGCTTATTGTGACAGTCAGTTTTCGGCTTTCTCCACTAAGGTGCTTAACCATGTGAGCTGGAAGCACAATCGCAGTGGTTCTCCCTTTGCACGCCTAGCCGAACAAAACGGAACGTAGGAAGCAAGTGCAGGAGCCGGGCAACCCAACTATTGACCGAAGACACAATTCGAAACCGATGCATATATAGCAATATCTGAGAATGTTTTTGCTGAATCCCTAAAGGTGTCCGGCGTTGCACTGCGAGACTAATGCTGGAAAAGCACAAATAGTTTAAAAGTGCCAAAAAGCTTGGAAAACCAAGAAACGTCAGTAAAAACATGACGTCTGAACAAGATCAAGTGTTCGGTGCCAATCCGAAAATTGGTCTTAGAAAAAGGAAGTGCTTCTGTCGTCCTTTAATATGACACATCCTATCTCAAGACTTCGAGCGGGTCAGCCTACGGCTTCAACCTCCTATCCCGAGGGCGGAGTACTTCTCATTAGGCCAGTTTAGCAAACTAAACTCTAGCGGCTTTGAGAGAGAAATTAGGCTCCCCGGCTAGTGACCGCACACTCGCGTCGAAAAAAGGAGTGATAAATAATAATAATAATAGAACTTTGCAACGACTGAGAAGAAGAACACTTATTATAAAACAGCTCAAATAAACTTAAGAGCCCCCAAGTGACTTGGGTAGAAGAATGATTGCATGTACCGAAGTACTTATATCATATCTATGTTCAACCGAACTTTAAACGCGTCTTAACCGACCGTCGGCTTCTCCCTCTTCGGTTAAGGACCGAAAAGTGTTATGTACTCCATCGGTCGAGAATATCGACGGTGTTTCCAATAACCAGGCAATCAGGCCATAAGGCTGTAACAGACAAAGCGCGCTCAGGAAACTTATGCTATATTACTGCGAAGAGTAAGAAGTATCTTCGAAGAAAATAGTACCCCCACCGATACCTTTCTTCGGTGCTCATTGTTATTATGAGACTTGTGCAATAGATTTTTTGTACTCATGAGTTCCGTTGTGTGCCGACCATCATTGAATAACTATAAGAGCGCTAGCTTTCGGCTTCACCCAGTCTGAGGTCCGGCTCGGGTGACCCGATCGTGACAATCGTAGAGGTGCTCCCTTTACTCCCTAGCCGAACAATCGGGAACGTAGGGGTAAACACAGGAGCGAGGCAACCCAGCTTGCAAATCGCTTAAGTCAATGTGGTGCATATTGTGGCGTAATACACGAACAAGGAACGAAGCCGTACAAGTATAATCATATGCAACAGGAAAAGCTTCATGAAGGAAGCCCCCAAGTAAACGGGGTATTTGAATTTATGCGTCACAAACAAAGTTTGGACAAGGAAATTTTTTAGAAGCAACTTTTTTCCAAAAAAGTATAATGCTTGGTCGAACCAAACACGAGTTAGAAATTAAAGCTTTGAGCATGAAAGTGACTTAGCTGGTTAATGTGTTCGGTATTGATGACGCGGTCTGAGCTTGATGCGGGGCAAGGTTTCATCCCTCAAGCCGGTCCCGAGGTGGCGGAGCGGAGAGCTTGACACGCCGAAGTGGTGACATAGCACGATCAATGCAGACCGGCAGAGTGACGCCGAAGTCCCCGGATTATTTTCATGTGCATAAAAAATAGTGCAAACCGGAGATAATAGTAATAACAATAATTAAAAAAATCATTGCATAATAAATAATTTATGCAAAGTGAGTAATAAAAGAAATATGGCCTGGCGCCGAAGTTAATGTCGATGCAGGGCGTCGGCGTGATGTAGTAAAGGCGTGGCAAAGCCTGAATTCGCAGGTCGGTCCGAGCTCCGAGTGTGGCGTTCGCCGGACTATGTACGGAAACTGACTGAACCACCATGCGACTGTCGTTAATGCAGCCACCATTTGATAGACCTATGTACATATGACGGACAAACCAGAGTAATAATTCCTTGGGAAAAATGGACCCAAACAAGGAAAAAATACTGGGATTAATACCACCTGGTTTATTTGTTGTAGCAATCCGAAGGAAGGTGATTCCTAAAATTGGGACCCGCTCCGCACACCCATTGCCTGATGGGCGATAAAACGACGGCATGGCAATGCTGGTAAAGGTTGACTCGCCGAGGCAAAGCCCTCGGCCCAGCTAACGTGACGGAGCTGGTCGGCTAGTGACGCCGAAGTGTCTGGAGTAGGTTGATGAAGAGATGGCCAAGCCCCCGGTCCAGCCGAGATGTCGAAGCCTCGATGTCAGCCGATGAGTCGAAGTAGGTCGGCGTGATGGACACCAGCTTGAAGAAGCAATAGTGCGGCCCTGTCGATGCAGGTCGTGACGTGGTCAATGCCGGCTTGATGAAGCGACCGTGCGGCGGTGCCGGTATGCCCGCTCCGTGTAATCCGTGGGGCGGCGATGTTGGTGATGATTTATCCTTCGCGATGCCGGGCTCTTGTTCGGCTTGCCGAGATGATGATTCGAAGAAGTTGAGCTCGGCTCAACAAAGTGACGCCGTGTCTAGCGCAGGTCGGCAGCCGTGGAGTAATATTGCCGGACTGGTTTGACACCAGCATGATGTTGAAGATCATGTTCACAAGATCTTAAAGTTAGTGGGATGTGTTCGGGAACAAAACACAATACCCCATACAAAACTTCCTTCAAAAGGGATGTCCGAAATCCCGTTCATAAAAAAGATGAACTCGGGTCGGATTCGTTTTCGCGCAGAAAACAGATCCGAAAAGTGATGCACTAATCGGAAGGTTCCTGGAGTTTGGACGGTCGGATCGAGCCGAAATTTTGAGAGGTGGTAGATATAGGAATTCCGCAGCCGATCAACGGTTGGATCTTTCAAAGGACGTCCGAGCTAGAAGCTGGACACCACGCCCTAAACTCATCCAAATTCCCGTCCAGATTTGACAGGGCTCCGGTATATCGTGGATTGCCAGAGATTCCTCCATCGGAACTCGACGAAATTTTCCAGGGTTGTTATAGAATCAATTCCGCACAATTCCACCAAAGAGATCGTCAAAGCGATACTCGAGGAGGTGGTGGTGGCAGATACGAGTTCGCTGTCCGGAAAACAGCACAGTCGCTTGAGGGCAATGTTGACGTTGAGCCCCCGAGCTCCATAGATAATTCCTCCGTGATCTTGATAGAGATCAGAGTTGATGTTTGATGAAGGCCCTCGTCCGGACATGGTGATCCGAACACGGGGCGCAATTCTTGGTCGAACCAAGGTGACCAGTCGAACTGGTGACGGAGACGCCGAAGTCGCAGTTGATCTGCCGGCGAGCCATCGATCCTTTTGTCGATCATACAGCGGAACTCTCAATGAAAGCACCAATGTCGGTGTCAAAACCGGCGGATCTCGGGTAGGGGGTCCCGAACTATGCGTCAAGGCCGGATGGTAACAGGAGACAAGGGACACGATGTTTTTTACCCAGGTTCGGGCCCTCTTGATGGAGGTAATACTCTACTCCTGCTTGATTAATATTGATGATATGGGTAGTACAAGAGTAGATCTACCACGAGATCAAGGAGGCTAAACCCTAGAAGCTAGCCTATGGTATGATTGTTGTGTATGGAGTTGATTGTATGTTTATCGACTAGCCTGGCCTCAGTTTATATAATGCACCGGAGGCCTAGGATAACAAGAGTCCTAGCCGAATACGCCGGTGGGGAGAAGTCCTTGTCTTGATCGCCAAGTCTTGTGGAATATTCCTTGTATGCGGTATCCGTCCGAACTGGCCCATGAGTATACGGCCACGGGGGTCCTCGGCCCAATCTAATAGATCGGGAGACGACGTGGTGAGTACCCCTAGTCCAGGACACCGTCAGTCAGCGTCAGTCTTCTTCTTAAAGATCCATTTATTTTCTATTGCTTGTTGATTATCGGGCAAGTCAATCAAAGTCCACACTTTGTTCTCATACATGGATCCCATCTCAGATTTCATGGCCTCAAGCCATTTTGCGGAATCTAGGCTCATCATCGCTTCCTCATAGTTCGTAGGTTCATCATGGTCAAGTAACATGACCACCAGAACAGGATTACCGTACCACTCTGGTGCGGATCTTACTCTGGTTGACCTATGAGGTTCAGTAGTAACTTGATCAGAAGTTTCATGATCATCATCATTAGCTTCCTCACTAATTGGTGTAGGAATCACTGGAACTGATTTCTGTGATGAACTACTTTCCAATTAGGGAGAAGATACAATTACCTCATCAAGTTCTACTTTCCTCCCACTCACTTCTTTCGAGAGAAACTCCTTCTCTAGAAAGGATCCATTCTTAGCAACGAATATCTTGCCTTCGGATCTGTGATAGAAGGTATACCCAACAGTTTCCTCTGGGTATCCTACGAAGACACATTTCTTCGATTTGGGTCGAGCTTATCAGGTTGAAGCTTTTTCACATAAGCATCGCAGCCCCAAATTATAAGAAACGACAATTTGGGTTTCTTGCCAAACCACAATTCATATGGTGTCGTCTCAACGGATTTAGATGGTGCCCTATTTAACATGAATGTAGCCATCTCTAAAGCATAACCCCAAAACGATAGCGGTAAATCAGTAAGAGACATCATAGATCGCACCATATCTAATAAAGTATGTTTACGACGTTCGGACACACCATTACTCTGTGGTGTTGTAGGTGGCGTGAGTTGCGAAACTATTCCACATTGTATCAAATGAAGACCAAACTCATAAATTAAATATTCACCTCCATGATCAGATCGTAGAAACTTTATTTTCTTGTTACGATGATTTTCCACTTCACTCTGAAATTCTTTGAACTTTTCAAATGTTTCAGACTTATGTTTCATCAAGTAGATATACCCACATCTGCTCAAATCATCTGTGAAGGTCAGAAAATAACGATACTCGCCACGAGCCTCAACACTCATTGGACCGCATACATCGGTATGTATTATTTCCAATAAGTCAGTTGCTCGCTCCATTGTTCCGGAGAACAGAGTCTTAGTCATCTTGCCCATGAGGCATGGTTCACAAGCATCAAGTGATTCAAAATCAAGTGATTCCAAAAGCCCATCAGCATGGAGTTTCTTCATGCACTTTACACCAATATGACCTAAACGGCAGTGCCACAAATAAGTTTTACTATCATTATTAAACTTGTAACTTTTGGCTTCAATATTATTAATATGTGTATCACTACTATCGAGATTCAACAAAAATAGACCACTCATCATGGGTGCATGACCATGACATATATTACTCATATAAATAGAACAACTATTATTCTCTAATTTAAATGAATAACCGTCTCGCATCAAACAAGATATAATGTTCATGCTTAATGCTGGCACCAAATAACAATTATTTAGGTCTAAAACTAATCCCGATGGTAGATGTAGAGGTAGCGTGCTGACGGCGATCACATCAACTTTGGAACCATTTCCCACGCGCATCGTCACCTCATCCTTAGCCAATCTTCGTTTAATCCATAGCCCCTGTTTCGAGTTGCAAATGTGAGCAACAGAGCCAGTATCAAATACCCAGGCACTACTACGAGCATTAGTAAGGTACACATCAATAACATGTATATCAAACATACCTTTCACTTTGCCATCCTTCTTATCCGCCAAATACTTGGGGTAGTTCCGCTTCTAGTGACCAGTCCCTTTGCAGTAGAAGCACTCAGTCTCAGGCTTAGGTCCAGACTTGGGTTTTTTTCACTTGAGCAGCAACTTGCTTGCCGTTCTTCTTGAATTTCCCCTTCTTCCCTTTGCCCTTTTTTCTTGAAACTAGTGGTCTTGTTAACCATCAACACTTGATGCTCCTTCTTGATTTCTACCTCCGCATTCTTTAGCATTGTGAAGAGCTTGGGAATTGTCTTATCCATCCCTTGCATATTATAGTTCATCACGAAGCTTTTGTAGCTTGGTGGCAGTGATTGAAGAACTCTGTCAATGACACTATCACCAGGAAGATTAACTCCCAGTTGAGTCAAGTGATTGTGGTACCCAGACATTCTCAGTATATGTTCACTGACAGAACTATTCTCGTCCATCTTGCAGCTATAGAACTTATTGGAGACATCATATCTCTCAATTCAGGCATTTGCTTGAAATATTAACTTCAACTCCTGGAACATCTCATATGCTCGATGACGTTCAAAACGTCTTTGAAGTCCCGATTCTAAGCCATAAAGCATGGCACACTGAACTATCGAGTAGTCATCAGCTTTGCTCTGCCAAACGTTCATAACATCTGGAGTTGCTCGTGCAGCGGGTTTTGCACCTAGCGGTGCTTCCAGGATGTAATTCTTCTGTGCAGCAATGAGGATAATCCTCAAGTTACGGACCCAGTCCATGTAATTGCTACCATCATCTTTCAACTTAGCTTTCTCTAGGAACGTATTAAATTCAAGGGAACGGTAGCACGGGCCATTGATCTGTAACAACATAGACATGCAAATACTATCAGGTCCTAAGTTCATGATAAATTAAAGTTCAATTAATCATATTACTTAAAGAACTCCCACTTAGATAGACATCCCTCTAGTCATCTAAATGATCACGTGATCCATATCAACTAAACCATGTCCGATCATCATGTGAGATGGAGTAGCTTTCAATGGTGAACATCACTATGTTGATCATATCTACTATATGATTCACGTTCGACCTTTCGGTCTTAGTGTTCCGAGGCCATATCTGCATATGCTAGGCTTGTCAAGTTTAACCCGAGTATTCTGCATGTACAAAACTGGCTCGCACCCTTTGTACGTGAACGTAGAGCTTATCACACCCGATCATCACGTGGTGTCTCGGCACGATGAACTGTAGCAATGGTGCGTACTCAGGGAGAACACTTATACCTTGAAATTTAGTAAGGGATCATCTTATAATGCTACCGCCGTACTAAGCAAAATAAGATGCATAAAGGATAAACATCGCATGCAATCAAAATAAGTGATATGATATGGCCATCATCATCTTGTGCCTTTGATCTCCATCTCCAAAGCACCGTCATGATCACCATCGTCACCAGCTTGACACCTTGATCTCCATCGTAGAATCATTGTTGTCTCGCCAACTATTTCTTCTACGACTACCGCTACCGCTTAGTGATAAAGTAAAGCAATTACATGGCGATTGTATTTCATACAATAAAGCGACAACCATAAGGCTCCTGCTAGTTGCCGATAACTTCTACAAAACATGAGCATCTCATACAACAATTTATATCTCATCACATCTTGACCATATCACATCACAACATGCCCTGCAAAAACAAGTTAGACGGCCTCTACTTTGTTGTTGCAAGTTTTACGTGGCTGCTACGGGCTTCTTGCAAGAACCGTTCTTACCTAAGCATCAAAACCACAATGATTTTTTTGTCAAGTGTGTTGTTTTAACCTTCAACAAGGACCGGGCGTAGTCAAAGTCGATTCAACTAAAGTTGGAGAAACAGACACCCGCCAGCCACCTGTGTGCGAAGCACGTTGGTAGAACTAGTCTCTTGAACGCGGTCATGTAATGTCGGCCCGGGCCGCTTCATCCAACAATACCGCCGAATCAAAGGAAGACATTGCTGGTAAGCAGTATGACTATTATCGCCCACTACTCTTTGTGTTCTACTCGTGCATATAACATCTACGCATAGACTTGGCTCGGATGCCACTGTTGGGGAACGCAGTATTTCAAAAAAAAAAATTACCTACGATCATGCAAGATCTATCTAGGAGATGCATAGCAACGAGAGGGGAGAGTGTGTCTACGTACCCTCATAGACCAAAAGCGGAAGCGTTTAGTAACGCAGTTGATGTAGTCGAACGTCTTCACGATCCAAGCGATCCTAGCACCGAATGTAAGGCACCTCCGCGTTCAGCACACGTTCAGCTCGATGACGTCCCTCGAGCTCTTGATCTAGTTGGATGAGGGAGAGTTCCATCATCATGATGGTGTTTTGACGATTGATGAAGTTACCGGTGCAGGACTTCACCTAAGCACTATGACCATATGACCGAGGTGTGTAACTGTGGAGGGGGGCACCGCACACGGCTAAGAGAAGACTTGGTGTGTCTTTGGGGTGCCCCCTTCCCACGTATATAAAGGGGGAGGAGAGGAGGCCGTCCCAAGGGGTGGCGCGCCAAGGGGGGAGTCATCCTTGGACTCCCGGTCCAAGTAGGATTCGCCCCCCTTTCCTTTCCGGAGAAGGGGGAAGGGGAAAGAGGTGGAGGAGGAGAAGGAAAGGGGCCCCCAACCCTAGTCCAATTCGGTTTGGGCTTGGGGGGGGGCGCGCACCTCCACTTGGCCGCTGCCTCCTCTCTCCACTAGGGCCCATGAAGGCCCATTAACTCCCCGGGGGGTTCCAGTAACCTCCCGGTACTCCGGAAAATGTCCGAACCTTTCCGAAACCATTCAGGTGTCCAAACATAACCTTCCAATATATCAATCTTTATGTATCGACCATTTCAAGTCTCCTCGTCATGTCCGTGATCTCATCCGAGACTCCGAACAAACTTCGGTTAATCAAATCACATAACTCATAATACAAATCATCATCGAACGTTAAGTGTGCGGACCCTACGGGTTCGAGAACTATGTAGACATGACCGAGACACATCTCCGGTCAATAACCAATAGCGGAACCTAGATGCTCATATTGGCTCCTACATATTCTACGAAGATCTTTATCGGTAAAACCGCATAACAACATACGTTGTTCCCTTTGTCATCGGTATGTTACTTGCCCGAGATTCGATCGTCGGTATCATCATACCTAGTTCAATATCGTTACCGGCAATTCTCTCTACTCGTTCCGTAATGCATCATCCCGTAACTAACTCATTAGTCACATTGCTTGCAAGGCTTATAGTGATGTGCATTACCGAGAGGGCCCAGAGATACCTCTCCGATACTCGGAGTGACAAATCCTAATGTCGATCTATGCCAACTCAACAAACACCATCGAAGACACCTGTGGAGCATCTTTATAATCACCCAGTTATGTTGTGACGTTTGATAGCACACAAGGTATTCCTCCGGTATGCAGGAGTTGCATAATCTCATAGCCAGAGGAACATGTATAAGTCATGAAGAAAGCAATAGCAATAAAACTAAACAATCATTGTGCTATGCTAACGGATAGGTCTTGTCCATCACATCATTCTCTAATGATGTGACCGTTCATCAAATGACAACACATGTCTATGGTCAGGAAACTTAACCATCTTTGATTAACGAGCTAGTCAACTAGAGGCATACTAGGGACACTCTGTTTGTCTATGTATTCACACATGTACTAAGTTTCCTATTAATACAATTCTAGCATGAATAATAAACATTTATCATGATATAAGGAAATATAAATAACAACTTTATTATTGCCTCTAGGGCATATTTCCTTCAGTCTCCCACTTGCACTAGAGTCAATAATCTAGATTACATAGTAATGATTCTAACACCCATGGAGTCTTGGTGCTGATCATCTTTTGCTCATGAGAGAGGCTTAGTCAACAGGTCTGCAACATTCAGATCCGTATGTATCTCGTAAATCTCTATGTCTCCCTCCGGTTGATACTTATTTTGTGTGCTTGCTTGATACTTTATGTCTATGTGTGTGAGATACTTGTATGATCATGTATTTGATCATATCCCACATTAATGCTTGTGCTTGAATGATGTTATTATTTATATCTCATATATGATCATTCACTTTGCCTTGGTGATGAGTGCATGCTTTTACTTTCTATCATTTTGAGTGCTCCACCAAGATGTATGTGACATGAAAGAGTAACCCATGATCCTAATCGATTGCGCATTTGCATTCAAAAGAAAATTTTAAATAATGCACAAATTTAGGGGGAGATCTTGCTTATCACATACTTCTCAAAGCGACGATGTATTTCAATCTTATTATCATTTGTCAAAGCTTTGATCTATATGTTGTCATCAATTACCAAAAAGGGGGAGATTGAAAGTGCAACTATCCCTGGGTGGTTTTGGTAATTCCTAACAACATATAGCTCATTGAACTAATGCTCTTTCAAGATGATCATTTCAGAAAGTTCAATGATTGTCATGGCATGGATTAGGAATGTGGACCCCTCAAAATGCTAAGGACACATGTTGGCTCAAGCTCAAGACTCTACATTTTCGTTTTAGTGATCCAAGATCACATTGAGTCCATAGGAAAAGCCAATACTATTAAAAGGGGATGAAGTGTTTCTTAATGGATTGCTTGCTCAAAATGCTTAGTGATATGCTCGAAAAGCCCTCAACCACTTTCTCATATCACATATGTCCCAAACCAAAAGTCAAACTCGGACCCACCGATTTGATCTATCCAGCGCCACCGAGTTCATTTGACATAGCCATTGCCAGAAACCCTAATCAATTCGGTCTCACCGATAGGGATCTCGGTCTCACCGAGATGGGATTGCAAACTCTCGGTTTCCCTTCGTAACGTTTCGGTCTAACCAAGATGAGCGATCGGTCCTACCGAGTTCGCAATGCAAACTCCCTATTTCCTTTTAGTAACGTTTCGGTCTCACTGAAAAGAGCAATCGGTCCCATCGAGTTTGCCCGACCAACTCTCTGTTTGACTATTACAGAAATCGGTCTCATCGAGTTTATGTGATTGGTCTCACCGAGATTACGTTATGCCCTAACCCTAATGGAATCGGTCCCACCGAGTTGACATGTCAGTCCCACCGAAAAGCCTAACATTCACATTTTGAACTAAATCGGTCTGACCGAGTTTCATGATTCGGTTTCACCGAGTTTGGTGAATTGTGTGTAATGGTTAGATTTTGTGTGGAGGCTATATATACCCCTCCACCCACTGTTCATTTATGGAGAGATCCATCAGAACATGCCTACACTTCTACCATTCATTTTCTGAGAGAGAATCACCTACTCATGTGTTGAGACCAAGATATTTCATTCCAACCACAAGAATCTTGATCTCTAGCGTTCCCCAAGTTGCTTTCCACTCAAATCATCTTTCCACCAAATCCAAATCAGTGAGAGAGAGTTGAGTGTTTGGGAGACTATCATTTGAAGCACAAGAGCAAGGAGTTCATCATCAACACACCATCTATTACCTTTTGGAGAGTGGTGTCTCCTAGATTGGTTAGGTGTCACTTGGGAGCCTCCGACAAGATTGTGGAGTTGAACCAAGGAGTTTGTGAGGGCAAGGAGATCGCCTACTTCGTGAAGATCTACCCAAGTGAGGCAAGTCCTTCGTGCACGATGGCCATGGTGGGATAGACAAGGTTGCTTCTTCGCGGACCCTTCGTGGGTGGAGCCCTCCGTGGACTCGCACAACAGTTACCCTTCGTGGGTTGTAGTCTCCATCAATGTGGATGTACGATAGCACCGCCTATCGGAACCACGCCAAAAATCTCCATGTCTACATTGTGTTTTCTCCCTCCAAACTCCTCCCTTTACCTTCATGTGCAATGATTTACATTCCACTACTATACTCTTAGATTTGCATGTGTAGGTTGATTGCTTGACTTGTGATAAGTTGCTAAAATCTGCCAAGAATTAAAATTGGGAAAAGGCTAGATTTTTATTTGGTCAAGTAGTCTAATCAACCACCCTCTAGACATACTTTCGATCCTACAAGTGGTATCAGAGCTTTGGTCTCCATTTGCCTTGATTTACATAGCTTTGGTGATCATAGCCTTGGTTTCAGAACCTAGGAGAGTATGGCGTTTAGCGAGGGAAATTACCACCGTAGAGGTCTACTACCTCTTGAGCACTGCGTTGGTTTCCCCGAAGAGGAAGGGATGATACAGCAAAGTAGCGTAAGTATTTCCCTCAGTTTTTGAGAACCAAGGTATCAATCCAATAGGAGGCTATGCGCCAGTCCCTCGTACCTGCACAAAAAAAATAAATCCTCACAACCAACGCGATAAGGGGTTGTCAATCCCTACACGGCCACTTACAAGAGTGAGATCTGATAGATATGATAAGATAATATTTTTTGTATTTTTGTGATAAAGATGCAAAGTAAAAATAAAAGCAAAGTAAAAAAGCAAAGGAAATAACTAAGTATTGGGAGATTAATATGATGAAGATAGACCTGGGGGCCATAGGTTTCACTAGTGGCTTCTCTCGAGAGCATAAGTATTCTACGGTGGGTGAACAAATTACTGTTGAGCAATTAACAGAATTGAGCATAGTTATGAGAATATCTAGGTATGATCATGTATATAGGCATCACGTCCGAGACAAGTAGACCGACTCCTGCATGCATCTACTACTATTACTCCACTCATCGACCGCTATCCAGCATGCATCTAGAGTATTAAGTTCAAGAGAACAGAGTAACGCTTTAAGCAAGATGACATGATGTAGAGGGATAAACTCATGCAATATGATATAAACCCCATCTTATTATCCTCGATGGCAACAATACAATACGTGCCTTGCTGCCCTTACTTTCACCGGGAAAGGACACCGCAAGACTGAACCCCAAAAGCTAAGCACTTCTCCCATTGCAAGAAAGATCAATCTAGTAGGCCAAACCAAACTGATAATTCGAAGAGACTTGCAAAGATAACCAATCATACATAAAAGAATTCAGAGAAGATTCAAATATTGTTCATGGATAAACTTGATCATAAACCCACAATTCATCGGTCTCAACAAACACACCGCGAAATAAGATTACATCAAATAGATATCCACAAGAGAGGGGGAGAACTTTGTATTGAGATCCAAAAAGAGAGAAGAAGCCATCTAGCTACTAAGTATGGACCTGTAGGTCTGAGGTAAACTACTCACACTTCATCGAAGGGGCTATGGTGATGATGTAGAAGCCCTCCGTGATCGATGCCACCTCCGGCGGAGCTCCGGAACAGGCCCCAAGATGGGATCTCGTGGATACAGAAAATTGCGGCGGTGGAATTAGGGTTATGGCTCCGTATCTGATCGTTTGGGGGTACGTAGGTATATATAGGAGGAAGGAGTACATCGGTGGAGCAACAGGGGGCCCACGAGGGTGGAGGGCGCGCCTGGGGGGGGGGGGTAGGCGCGCCCCCTACCTCGTGGCCTCCTCTTTTGTTTCTTGACGTAGGGTCCAAGCCCCCTGGATCACGTTCGGTGAGAAAATCACGTTTCTGAAGGTTTCATTCTGTTTGGACTCCGTTTGATACTCCTTTTCTTCGAAACCCTGAAATAGGCAAAAACAGCAATTCTGGGCCGGGCTTCCGGTTAATAGGTTAGTCCCAAAAATAATATAAAAGTGGATAATAAAGCCCAATAATGTCCAAAACAGTAGATAATATAGCATGGAGCAATAAAAAATTATAGATACGTTGGAGACGTATCAAGCATCCCCAAGCTTAATTCCTGCTCGTCCTCGAGTAGGTAAATGATAAAAACAGAATTTTTGATGCGGAGTGCTACTTGGCATAATTTTAATGTAATTCTTCTTAATTGTGGTATGAATATTCAGATCCGAAAGATTCAAGACAAAAGTTCATATTGACATAAAAATAATAATACTTCAAGCATACTAACAAAGCAATTATGTCTTCTCAAAATAACATGGCCAAAGAAAGTTCATCCCTACAAAATCATATAGTTTAATCATGCTCCATTCTCGTCACACAAGAATGCTCTCATCATGCACAACCCCGATGACAAGCCATGCAATTGTTTCATACTTTAGTAATCTCAAACCTATAAACTTTCACGCAATATATGAGCGCGAGCCATGGACATAGCACTATTGGTGGAATAGAATATAATGAGGGGGGTTATGTGGAGAAGACAAAAAGGAGAAAGTCTCACATCAACGAGGCTAATCAATGGGCTATGGAGATGCCCACCGATTGATGTTAATGCAAGGAGTAGGGATTGCCATGCAGCGGATGCACTAGAGCTATAAATTTATGAAAGCTCAACAAAGAAACTAAGTGGGTGTGCATCCAACTTGCTTGCTCACGAAGACCTAGGGCACTTGAGGAGGCCCATTATTGGAATATACAAGGCAAGTTCTATAATGAAAATTCCCACTAGTATATGAAAGTGACAAAACAAGAGACTCTCTATCATGAAGATTATGGTGCTACTTTGAAGCACAAGTGTGGAAAAGGATAGTAACATTGTCCCTTCTCTCTTTTTATCTCATTTTTTATTTGGCCTTCTCTTTTTTTATATGGCCTTTCTCTCTCTCTCTCTTATAATTCCTCACTTGGGACAATGTTCTAAAAAATGATGATCATCACACTTCTATTTACTTTACAACTCAATGATTACAATTCGACACTAGAACAAAAGATGACTCTATATGAATGCCCCCGGCGGTGTACCGGGATATGCAATGGACCAAGAGTGACATGTATGAAAGAATTATGAACAGTGGCTTTGCCACAAATACTATGTCAACTACATGATCATGCTAAGAAATATGACAATAATGAATGTGTCATGATAAACGGAATGGTGGAAAGTTGCATGGCAATATATCTCGGAATGGCTATGGAAATGCCATAATAGGTAGGTATGGTGGCTGTTTTGAGGAAGATATAAGGAGGTTTCTGTGTGAAAGAGCGTATCATATCACGGGCTTTGGATGCACCGGCGAAGTTTGCGCCAACTCTCAATGTGAGAAAGGGCAATGCACGGTACCGAAGAGGCTAGCAAGGATGGAAGGGTGAGAGTGCGTATAATCCATGGACTCAACATTAGTCATAAAGAACTCACATACTTATTGCAAAAATCTACAAGTCATCAAAAACCTCGGCACTATGCGCATGCTCCTAGGGGGATAGATTGGTAGGAAAAGACCATCGCTCGTCCCCGACCGCCACTCATAAGGAGGACAAACAAATAACACCTCATGTTTCAAATTTGTTACATAACATTTACCATACGTGCATGCTACGGGACTTGCAAACTTCAACACAAGCATTTCTCAATTTCACAACTACTCAACTAGCACGACTTTGATATTATTACCTCCATATCTCGAAACAATCATCAAGCATCAAACTTCTCTTAGTATTCAAAACACTCATAAGAAAATTTTACTAATCTTGAATACCTAGCATATTAGGATTTTAAGCAAATTACCATGCTATTTAAGACTCTCAAAATAATCTAAGTGAAGCATGAGAGATCAATAGTTTCTATAAAACAAATCCACCACCATGCTCTAAAAGATATACGTGAAGTACTAGAGCAAAACTATATAACTCAAAAGATATAAGCGAAGCACATAGAGTATTCTAACAAATTCCAAATCATGTATGGCTCTCTCAAAAGGTGTGTACAGCAAGGATGATTGTGGTAAACTAAAAAGTAAATACTAAAATCATACAAGACGCTCCAAGCAAAACACATATCATGTGGTGAATAAAAATATAGCTCCAAGTAAAGTTACCGATAGAAGTAGACGAAAGAGGGGATGCCTTCCGGGGCATCCCCAAGCTTTGGCTTTTAGGTGTCCTTAGATTATCTTGGGAGTGCCATGGGAACCCCAAAGCTTAGGCTCTTGCCACTCCTTGTTCCATAATCCATCAAATCTTTACCCAAAACTTGAAAACTTCACAACACAAAACTCAAAGTAGAAAATCTCGTGAGCTCCGTTAGCGAAAGAAAACAAAAGACCACTTCAAGGTACTGTAATGAACTCATTCTTTATTTATATTGGTGTTAAACCTACTGTATTCCAACTTCTCTATGGGTTATAAACTATTTTACTAGCCATAGATTCATCAAAATAAGCAAACAACACAGGAAAAACAGAATCTGTCAAAAACAGAACAGTCTATAGTAATCTGTAGCTAGCGCAAGATATGGAACCCCAAAAATTCTAAAATAAATTTCTGCACGTGAGGAATTTATCTATTAATCATCTGCAAAAAGAATTAACTAAATATCACTTTCCAAATAAAAATGGCAGCAGTTCTCGTGAGCGCTAAAGTTTCTGTTTTTTACAGCAAGTTTAACAAGACTTTCCCCAAGTCTTCCCAACGGTTCGACTTGGCACAAACACTAATTAAACACAAAAAACACAACCAAAACAGAGGCTAGATAAATTATTTATTACTAAACAGGAGCAAAAAGCAAGGAATAAAAATAAAATTGGGTTGCCTCCCAACAAGCGCTATCGTTTAACGCCCCTAGCTAGGCATAACAAGCAAGGATAGATCTAGGTATTGCCATCTTTGGTAGGCAATTCATAAGTGGCTCTCATAATAGATTCATAAGGTAATTTAATTTTCTTTCTAGGAAAGTGTTCCATGCCTTTCCTTAATGAAAATTGGAATCTAATATTTCCTTCCTTCATATCAATAATTGCACCAGTCGTTCTAAGGAAAGGTCTACCAAGAATAATAGGACATGAAGGATTGCAATCTATGTCAAGAACAATAAAATCTATGGGCACATAATTCCTATTTGCAATAATAATAAAATCATTAATTCTTCCCATAGGTTTCTTAATAGTGGAATCCGCAAGTTGCAAGTTTAGAGAGCAATCATCAAAATCACAGAAACCTAACAAATCACACAAAGTCTTTGGAATCGTGGAAACACTAGCACCCAAATCACATAAAGCGTAGCATTCATGATCTTTAATTTTAATTTTAATAGTTGGTTCCCACTCATCATAAAGTTTTCTAGGGATAGAAACTTCCAATTCAACTTTTTCTTCATAAGATTGCATCAAGGCATCAACGATATGTTTAGTAAACGCTTTATTTTGACTATAAGCGTGAGGAGAATTTAGCATGGATTGCAACAAGGAAATACAATCAATCGAAGAGCAATTTTCATAGTTAAATTCCTTGAAATCCATAATAGTGGGTTTATCAACATCTAGGGTTTTAATTTCTTCAACCCCACTTTTATCAATTTTAGCATCAAGATCAAAAAATTCCGAATTCTTGGAACGCCTTCTAGATAAAGGTGGATCATATTCAGTCCCATCATTATCAAGATTCATATTGCAAAACAAAGATTTAATAGGGGACACATCAATAACTTTTAGATCTTCATCTTTATTTTCATAGCAATCCGGTTTAGCGGCCATCCTATAACTAAGGTAGCCCGCCTATCCGAAATTTCAGCAGTCAATTTCTCAAGACGAGCAATCTGGGATCTTAAACCATCGAATTCTTTAGACATATCATAAAGCTCTTTATTCATAAAACTCATAAAACTTTTCTGTTCCTTAAGCTCGTTTCTGAAGAAACTATTATGTTCAAATTGCAAAACCATAAAACTTCTGACATTGGTTTCGATCTCTTCTAACCTTTTAAGGTGAAGATCACCAAATTTAGGTAGAGCCATAGTGGCAAGCAAGCAAACTAACACACAAGCAAACAAAAAGCGGGCAAAAATAGGCAAATGGGAAAGAGAAGGAGGATAGAGAGAGAGGGCGAATAAAATGGCAAGGGTGAAGTGGGGGAGAGGAAAACGAGAGGCAAATGGCAAATAATGTAAATAGGGCGATAAGGGTATGTGATGGGTACTTGGTATATTGACTTTTGCGTAGACCTCCCCGGCAACGGCGCCAGAAATCCTTCTTGCTACCTCTTGAGCACTGCGTTGGTTTTCCCCGAAGAGGAAGGGATGATGCAGCAAATTAGCGTAAGTATTTCCCTCAGTTTTTGAGAACCAAGGTATCAATCCAGTAGGAGGCTACGCGCCAGTCCCTCGTACCTGCACAAAACAAATAAATCCTCGCAACCAACGCGATAAGGGGTTGCCAATCCCTACACGGCCACTTACGAGAGTGAGATCTGATAGTTATGATAAGATAATATTTTTTTGGTATTTTTGTGATAAAGATGCAAAGTAAAATAAAAGCAAAGGAAATAACTAAGTATTGGGAGATTAATATGATGAAGATAGACCCGGGGGCCATAGGTTTCACTAGTGGCTTCTCTCGAGAGCATAAGTATTCTACGGTGGGTGAACAAATTACTGTTGAGCAATTGACATAATTGAGCATAGTTATGAGAATATCTAGGTATGATCATGTATATAGGCATCACGTCCGAGACAAGTAGACCGACTCCTTCCTACATCTACTACTATTACTCCACTCATCGACCGCTATCCAGCATGCATCTAGAGTATTAAGTTAATGGAAACAGAGTAATGCCTTAAGAAAGATGACATGATGTAGAGGGATAAACTCATGCAATATGATGAAAACCCCATCTTGTTATCCTTGATGGCAACAATACAATACGTGCCTTGCTGCCCCTACTGTCACTGGAAAAGGACACCGCAAGATTGAAGCCAAAGCTAAGCATGCTACCTCTTGAGCACTGCGTTGGTTTTCCCCGAAGAGGAAGGGATGATGCAGCAAAGTAGCGTAAGTATTTCCCTCAGTTTTTGAGAACCAAGGTATCAATCCAGTAGGAGGCTACGTGCGAGTCCCCCGTACCTGTACAAAATAAATAAATCCTTGCAACCAACGCGAATAGGGGTTGTCAATCCCTACACGTCCACTTACGAGAGTGAGATCTGATATATATGATAAGATAATATTTTTGGTATTTTTGTAATAAAGATGCAAAGTAAAATAAAGGTAAAGTAAAAGGCAAAGGTAATAACTAAGTAGTAGGAGATTAATATGATAAAGATAGACCCCGGGGCCATAGGTTTCACTAGTGGCTTCTCTCGAGAGCATAAGTATTCTACGGTGGGTGTACAAATTACTGTTGAGCAATTGACAGAATTTGAGCATAGTTATGAGAATATCTAGGTATGATCATGTATATAGGCATCCCATCCGAGACAAGTAGACCTACTCCTGCCTGCATCTACTACTATTACTCCACTCATCGACCGCTGTCCAGCATGCATCTAGAGTATTAAGTTAAAAACAGAGTAACGCCTTAAGCAAGATGACATGATGTAGAGGGATAGACTCATGCAATATGATGAAAACCCTATCTTGTTATCCTCGATGGCAACAATACAATACATGCCTTGCTGCCCCTACTGTCACTGGGAAAGGACACCGCAAGATTGAACCCAAAGCTAAGCACTTCTCCCATTGCAAGAAAGATCAATCTAGTAGGCCAAACCAAACTGATAATTCGAAGAGACTTGCAAAGATAACCAATCATACATAAAATAATGTTCATAGATAGACTTGATCATAAACCCACAATTCATCGGTCTCAACAAACACACCGCAAAAAGAAGATTACATCGAATAGTTCTCCACAAGAGAGGGGGAGAACATTGTATTGAGATCCAAAAAGAGAGAAGAAGCCATCTAGCTACTAACTATGGACCCGAAGGTCTGAGGTAAACTACTCACACTTCATCGGAGAGGCTATGGTGTTGATGTAGAAGCCCTCCGTGATCGATGCCCCCTCCGGCGGAGCTCCGGAACAGGCCCCAAGATGGGATCTCCTGGATACAGAAAGTTGCGGCGGTGGAATTAGGTTTTTGGCTCTGTATCTGATTGTTTGGGGGTATGTAGGTATATATAGGAGGAAGGAGTACGTCGGTGGAGCAACAGGGGGCCCAGGAGGGTGGAGGGCGCGCCCCCCTACCTCGTGGCCTCCCCTTTTGTGTCTTGATGTAGGGTCCAAGTCTCCCGGGTCTTGTTTGTTGAGAAAATCACATTCCCGAAGGTTTCATTCCGTTTGGACTCTGTTTGATATTCCTTTTCTTCGAAACCCTAAAACAGGCAAAAAACAGCAATTCTGGGTTGGGCCTCCGGTTAATAGGTTAGTCCCAAAAATAATATAAAAGTGGATAATAAAGCCCAATAATGTCCAAAACAGTAGATAATATAGCATGGAGCAATCAAAAATTATAGATACATTGGAGACGTATCAAGCATCCCCAAGCTTAATTCCTGCTCGTCCTCGAGTAGGTAAATGATAAAAACAGAATTTTTGATGCGGAGTGCTACTTGGCATAATTTTAATGTAATTCTTCTTAATTGTGGTATGAATATTCAGATCCGAAAGATTCAAGACAAAAGTTTAATACTGACATAAAAATAATAATACTTCAAGCATACTAACAAAGCAATTATGTCTTCTCAAAATAACATGGCCAAAGAAAGTTATCCCTACAAAATCATATAGTCTGGCTATGCTCCATCTTCACCACACAAAATATTTAAATCATGCACAACCCCGATGACAAGCCAAGCAATTGTTTCATACTTTTGACATTCTCACAACTTTTTCAATTTTCACGCAATACATAAGCGTGAGCCATGGATATAGCACTATAGGTGGAATAGACACTAAAAAAAATACACTTCCGTGATGATACGTGTTTGTCACAGTAGGTCGCTTTTTTTGTCATGCATGTACATCCATGACAAATTTATGACAGAATCAAGATAGTCATACCTGTGCTGTTGTAGAAGTGTTCCATGACATTACCAAAATTATCATCACAGAAGTGTCCACTTCCATGACGATAAATCGCGCGTCACAGAAGTGCTTTCGTCAAGGGTGACCGACACGTGGCATCCACCGTAATGGAACGCCGTTAAGCTATCGGGTCGGGTTTTGGATCCGATAACCCGTTAACAACCCCGATCAATGGGGATTTTCCACGTGTAAAATCATCATTGGCTAGAGGAAACACGTGTCGGCTCATCGTCGGGACAGATGTCATCCACTCACTGGACAGAAGGCGCCTATGATATGTCGACACATGGCATGACCCAACAAGTTTAAATGGGCCGGCCCAACTAAAGGCCCACAAGATTTTGTGGACCATAATGGGCCGGCCCAGCTAAAGGCCCATGAGATTTTCCGGACCATAATGGGCTGGCCCAGCTAAAGGCCCACAAGATTTCGCGGGACATAATGGGCCGACCTAGGTAAAGGCCCACAAGATTTTCGTGTGCCATAATAGGCCGGCCCAGGTAAAGGCCCATGGTGACTCTAGCCCATAATGAACAGTAATTTTCTTTATACCCGTTAACGGCCCGTGATTTACATGGGCCGTTTCCGTGTTAGCTTTCGGCCTATTGACGGCCCATACATTCTTGGGCTCCTTTTCGGCCATCGATTACTTCCGGCCCATTACTGGCCTGTTCTCCTAATGGGCCAAATTCGGCCCAGGGCAAGAGTCGGCCCGTTACTGGCCTGTTCCCCTAATGGGACAAATTCGGCCCATGGCAAGAGTTGGCCCGTTATGGGCCTATTACCCTAATGGGCCAAATTCGGCCCATGGCAAGAGTCGGCCCGTTTCTGGCCTGTTAACCCGTTGCGCCGTTTCCAGCCCGTCCTATATTCTGGCCCATTAACGACCCGTTATGCCTATGATAGAATCAAGCCTTTGCTGTCCTATGGCCTGTTACCATGCTGGGCCGATACCAATTACGCCCGATTATGGCCCATGTAGACCCATTTATCTGACGGCCCGAGGCCCACCGATTACAGGCCCATTTATCGACGGCCCGTAGGAGACCCATGGATCCTACGACCCGTATATGGCCCATGGTAGTTGCGGCCACTAGCAAACCAGGGAAAAAGAAGACTAGGAAATAAATAAGGCCGAAACTAACGCTAGGCTATTAAGGCGATTGCACAGATTACATCCACTCGGCATCAAAGATCGCCACGAGTGCGAATATAGGGAACACCCTACACTATACAAAAATGGCTTGCTATTTTCTTCAGGCGGTGGCTGCACGTTAAGAATAAATTTTGTATCGCACCAAAACAAATTACAACTATATAACAAAAGGAAGGTTGGCATAAAACTTAACAGTCTAGCAGATAAATGCACCACCAGAAGTTCAGAAGCTCAGTTCATTTGACCTGACTATTACGTTTTCATGCTGTATTGTCCGATGGAGCACCATAACCCTCGCCTTCATTTCCCCTAGGCTCCTGAACAACATAGCAAATGTCTGATAGTCTGTTTTCAAAACCATGCCTATCTTGACGACATTGAGCAATGTTTCTCCTTGTTTCACAAAGGGTCTCTGTTAGGGAATGGACTTGTGTCTGGAGTGCAGATACAACATTGCTTTGAGCTTTCATATCTTGATTATGAGGCAGTTTGGACGATATTGCCTTAACAACCAACCCAGTACTACGCAGGAATGTGCTTTTGGCACTGTTAGTGGACATGTACTGACCCACTGCAACAAGAGCTGACATTGCGGTTATAGTTGCCTCGCCACCTTCAGAAGGTGGTGGTTCCACCATTTTTTCCATAGCTTGCTGAAAAGTTGAGGTTTTACATTAGTAGTACCAGAACAGAAGATACTAAGGAGGCAGCAAAACCAAACAAAATAGCTTTGGTCTATATACAGAACTTATTCTGGTGAACCCATGTAAAATATTAGTTGTATTTTATTGCAAAGTACATAATAAAACCAGGTTCCAAACATATGACCATGTACCATCGCTAATGTATTGTCTATTTCTTCACATTGTATTGAGGGCTAAGGATAAAGAGACGAAGTTTATAATACGGTAAGCATAGTATGACGTCATTCATATCACAACACAACTGAGAACAGACAAACATGCAATTGTAACGTTGTGTGGGCAAGTCCAGCACGGAACTAGATTACGGGTCAAGATCAAAGGAACATCACTCCTCTCTTTTAAACCTTGTAAGGTGCAATGATACGCTAAGACAATTGTGTATAAAATTGAAAAGAGTAATAGACATTGGCTGCAAACCATGCAGTTCAAGGCACATGTCAGAGTAAGTAGTAGTTAAAAGGCATGAGGATTAAGGACTTACAACAACGGCTTTGACTGGTGTAGTCATGCCCTTCTTCTTGCTGGTGTGACAAACCTTGAAGATTTCCACAACATTTGGTTCAAGTACTTTTTGGTCCTTGCGTACTTTCCTCTGCATTTGGAACAAGTCAATATAGATCTGATAATATGGTACAATGAAAAGAGTGAAACATCAGCTAATTACAAGAGCCTCGCAGTGTGCAATATAGCTACGAGATCCTGTCGTCTGTTGGAATTTCACTTTCATATGGTTGGCCTTGTTATTTGAATAGTTCACCTACAAGAAGATAGATTTGTGTGGCACATGCGTAAATAGGACTTTAACATGTGGTCTGATGACATATATATATATATATAATGTACCTGATACTTCGGATCGGACCAGTGTTTAAAGAGGCCTCTCCAGTCTTCATCAGATATTTTTTCCACTGGATATGTTTGGGCAGGTTCACTGTTAGCCTTGCCTTCAAAGTGAGTTTTCCTCAAGTTATACCGATACTGTCGCAGAGCAGACTTGAAAACATGGGTGCAAGCTTGTCTGGTTGCATCATCTTGGTTATACAACTTGAACCTCATCTGTTGAAAATTATGGGAGTCTCATTATCAGCAACTTAGAAAGTATTGGACAGAGGAAGACGATATTACTAGTTTCCATACATAACCATACTTACAGATAAATGGTCGAGGAAGATGTTGAACTGGGTTTCGTCTTTGTCATTCTTGTACTGAATCCATGTTGGTAGGATACGTACATGACACCTAACAGCAACCGCTGCCTATGATACTAACTTGGCTGACTATGTAGCATCACGTGGCCTTTTTAAACCTGCCTCAAAACGAATCTCCATTCTTCCTCCTCTAGATTTAGTTAACCTATCGAGCATTATCCCTGATCTTTGTTTCCTCTTGCGCCTAGGTGCTAGTCCAACAACAAACATAGGAAGTGTTAGTGTACATCAAACTGTGAGACTACATATAAAGAAGCATGCAGCTGTAACTTGACTCCAGCAACTACCTTCTTGCTATTGAAGCTCACAAGGTTCATCTGATATTGCCAACTCCTCTTGTGTCAAGAGTGCTTGGGAAGTAGTGTCAGGTGGCAAGGGAGCTTGGGAACGTGCTGCTAGCTCAGTTGACGCACGAGTACGTCATGCAGCTGGTAGTATTGTGGTAGGTGTTGCAAGAACTAGGGCTGTCTCTGCTTGTCTGGTGGTAGCTATTTGTTTCTGTTTGTCTTTTTTTGCAACTCGTGTAGCATGGGATGCCGTGTTTGTAAAATTTTCTGCTGGACTTTGACCTTCTATTGCACCATCAGTACCAGCAGAATCTGCAGGATTCATCCGCTTCTCATTCCCTGCCATTCTGTGTTTCTTCCTCTTTCTCTGTGCCATGTTAAGTCAAGCCGACAAGAAAAATGAATAACAATTTAGTTCTTCAGAGCAAATTGATGCGTGATGCAGACGACCTGAACTTTGATGTTAGACAACCACATGATAGGAGGATGTAATATGTATGAAAAACAGGACGGAAGAGATAACCAGAACTATGATGTGTAAACTAAGAAGAAGTCATTTCACCAAATTAGAAGCAATGCAATGGAAGGTAGACACCATATGAAAGATGCTACAAATATTGCTCTGCCAAGTTAACAGTGTCTCATCATAAATGGTGTTTAAACAAATGTGAAGCAGTACAAGAAATAAATCATATGCAAGATGCAAACAACATCACACTACCATGTTAGAGGTCTCTCGTCATTAGTGCCAGTGCATATTCACAGCATTGCATATTCACAGCTTATGATGTGTAAACTAAGGAGAAGGCATTTCAACAAATTAGAAGCAATGAAAGCTAGACACCATATGAAAGATGCAACAAATATCACTCTACCAAGTTAAAACTATCTCGTCATAAGTGCCATTTCAACAAATTAGTAATACAAGCTAGAAAAGAATGTGAGATGTAACCTATATCACACTCCGAAGTCAAACGTGTCTTATGATAAGTGATTGTTGCAGGTTACACGACAGTAGTAATTTGATGTAAGAACATGGTGTGATAGACAGATATTGTATGTTCTAGAAACAGGAACACGTGTCTTATTCAAGTATAATGTGTAAAGTAAGCAGATGGAATTCAACAAAATTAGAAGCAATACAAGCTAGACATCACACATAACATGCAACCACATATAACAGTGCCAAGTTAGAGGGAGCACCAGTGATGCTGCACTAGGGGAGACGTGCTCATCATAAACACAGCTTTGTTGAGTGTCTATGCATGTGTTGTCTTGGAAATCATCTTGGGGGTGTGGAGGAGTAGAAACTGTAGAGGCCCTCCGTTCGGAAGGAGCACCTTTATCCGCTGCCTTGCTAACTTCCTTCCGCTTTATTGATTTTGAATTTTCAAGTAAAACCGACAAGAAAAAGCAATAAAATTCTCTCTTCAGAACTCATTCATGCATGATACTGACAATCACTACTTTGATGTAAGGCAAACACATGATACTAGGATGGAATATGTACGAAAAACAGGACGGCATGGCATGTTCACAACTGTTTGTGTAAACTAAGAAGAAACCATTCCAGCAAATAAGAAGCAATGCAAGCTAGACACCACATGAAAGATGCAACCAATATGACTCTGCCAAGTTAAAAGCGTCCCATCAAAAATGGAATTTCAACAAATTAGAAGCAGCGCATGCTATAAATCATATGAAAGATGCTACTAATATCGCACTGCATATACTAAAGGTGTCTCGTCATGTTGATTGATGCGGGATACAAAAAAAACAATAGTTTTATGTAAGGACATGCTTAATAGATAGATGTACTATGTACTAAATATAGGAAGGCATGTCACATTAACAGGTATAATGTATAAGCTAAGCAGACTAGCACATGCAGTTTAACCAGATTGGAAGAAATACAATCTAGACACCATATGCAACATGCAACCACATATCATGCTGCCAAGTTAGAGCAAGAACCTGCGATGCTAGTGTAGGGGAAATGCTGTAATCAACTACAGAGCTACGTTCACTATCTTCATCTAGCATTTATGTTTCTTGAGAATCATGTCGGGAGGCTGACGCTGCATTCTTTAAATGAGGAGTAGTCCCCTTGCCTGCCTGCTTCGTCATAAGTGATGGATGAGGGATACACAAGAACATTAGTTTGATGTAAGAACATGGTTAATACACAGATGTACTAGTATGTACCAAAAACAGAAAGGCATGTCATATTCAAAGGTATAATGTGTAAGCTAAGCAGATGCAATTTAACCAAATTGGAAGCAATACAAGCTAGACATCCGGCTGGAGTGGTGAGCATGATCATCTAGGACCTGAGAGCCTAGTGGGAGGCGGGCTGCTTCGCCACCATCACAACTTTTTAGTTGGCTTCCAGGTGATGCCTATCTTTGCTGGGCTTGTCACTAGCTCGGCCAGTGCCCTGACTAGCTATTTGTTTTCTGGTGCTCACGGGATGGTGGTTCATGTAAAAAATATCTTTCCTTATCTTACCGACTTCGGCCTTTCGAATACAAGCTAGACACCATATGGAACATGCAACCACATATGACACCGCGAAGTTAAAGCAAGCACCTGGGATGGTGATTCATTGCGAGCGAGGTCATCAACTCTAGAGCTACGTTTACCGTCTCCATCTGCTGACACTGCACCCATTATAGCGCTGAAACGTGTCTTGCCTACCCGCACACCAAACTGGAGCGACTTCTCTCTTTTCTTTTTGGCTTCTTTCATGGCAGCAGAGTCTGAAATACCCTTGCATAAAAACACAATAGTGAGAGTAAGGGTGAAGTGTGTGCAGAACTAGTGCACTGTAAAAGTAACAGATAGCAGGTGGCTGAAAAATAAATGACAGGAGACATATGATAGCTCTACAACATTGCATGGCAAACAAAATTAGATTCTACTATGTATGATTTTGTAATATATGAGCACAGGAAATGCAGGTACTCCTCCAGCACACCACCACATGTGGTCATATCTAAGATAACAGTCGACTGAAAATAAATAGGTCAGTCGATTTTTTTAATGAACCGTCTGATCTATAAGGAACTGGCAGATGGCCTTCGTCTACCTCCCGCCAGTCACTGTTGATGATCTTTCTCGAACCGCCAGCGACCATCGGCCCGGACCCCTGCCTCCGCCGCCCCGCCCTCCCATCGACCTCACACCACCGCCGTGCTTGGCAGCGCCCCCAGGCCATCCCTTTAATCCCGGCCGACCTCCAGATCGGGCGCCAGTAGCTCTAGGCTGCACATGCCCCTAAGATAAACACCAAGGCGCTGCTTCCCTAGTGTAATAGGCGTACTAGCGCCTGTTACGCCGGGGAATGCTTCCGTTAATTGGGAATCAAGTGGCCAGAAATTGAAATTCAGGGGGGCGACAGACCTCTAGCTAAGGTGAAATAGTATATGAGGAGAAACCTTGTGCATCGCGAGTTACTAGGAACATCTAGTATCAAGAAGAAGCGGTCAACTAGTGTCTTCTGTGGGATGAATACCATGCAAGCAGAGACGTAAGCTTTGCACGAATAAGGGAAGATGAGTACCTTTTTTGGTTGCCGGTGTGGTCACCTCCACAAGTCACGCCGATTTTCTTCTTTTTACCGGGGAAACCGATGTTCTGGAGGGTGCAGGCTTGGACGAACCCATGGCCAAATTGTTGACTGTGTTGCCGTGGCTGTATGTCAACGGAGGGGAAGCAGATCCGAGGCGGCGAAGGACGGCGTAGCAGGAACAGCTCCGGTGCGGTGGAGGGAGGCGAAGTTGGAGCGGCAGCAGTGAGGCGCAGGACGGCGTGGTTGAACTGGCTCGGGTACGGACAGCTCGGCCTCGGCTTTAACTACTAGCCGTGGAGGGCGTTGCGGTGGACGACGACGTCGGGGTATCGCCTCCGGCGTGATGGAGGAGGGCGGCGGTTGATGGGTGGGATGGGGTGGCGGACGGAGGACGCCGGGGTTCCACGGCTGGTGGAGAGGTAGTTTTGGTGCCAACGGAGTACGAATGGGGAATCAGACGGGTGGCGGGGAGCCATGTTTCGGTCTGGGACGCGCTTGTTTTTTGCTTTTTTGAACAGAAATGGGACACACTTGTTTGAAATTTGGGGAAAGTACAAACTTTGCCCCTCTCTTAAATTTTGGACCTACTGCGGGTCGGGGGTAGGATGGTAATCCTAGGTGTCCCAAATAGTGGGCGGGAGTGATTTCGGCCGCGCACATGTGTGCTTAGGCGGCCATTGTGTATGAATGTTTTCCGGATGCGGTTGCGTGGCATCTAGATGAAGCTACAAACCTACCCCGGTTTAGACCTTTGGACGTCGGGCCGGTAGGTTTCACGGGTCAGAGTTATTAGAAAAGTAATTTCCTTGTACTACCAAACATTGGTCTCACGCAGTTTCGGGCGAGTAGAGGCTCTTTTGGCGCTTCGTTCGAAATTTTGAAACACAAGCATTCACGTTTAGAGTACTCTTGAACTATGAGGATTGACCTAAATATACAACGTTATATTTGACCTTGTATGTTTGAAAACCTCATTAAATTATCCGCTTCTTTTTGAAATTTTGACACTTGAAAATCCTATAACTACGACTATTTTGGAATGGAGGAGCTAAATTTGAATCTATTTTGTACACGACTACATATGCTATTATGTACAAAATCAAAGCAAAGATTGGTGCCCCCATAATTTAGGTATGGTTTACAAATGCCATGATATCAAATTCAAATAATTGAATGGACTTCATGTTGAATTCGATTTTTTTAAACCACCTTAAGTTGAATTCAAATGTATGCTAGTTCATAGGTAGTAGCTATTTATAATGTCCATTGTGTAACTTTCGTATGTATAATGTGCTTTACACACACAACATGAACTATACTCACGTTTATATTTGATTGCTAAAGCGATGCATTGTCTGGAGTTCAAAATACTAACTATGTGGATCAATTGTGTCAAATAATAACATAGACATGCTCAAATTCGATAGAATCCAGATGTCTGATGGATCAATGACCGCTCCTTACGCGAATTGCAAATATCATGATCCCATCCTAATATTTGGATACAATTTATATCTTTAATAAATGTGTAGAGCAGTCTTTTACGTGTAGTTTCAGTCTCCATCGGTGGTCTCTCACACATGCTCACACACTCTCTCCCGAGGTGTCTTTCTCGCACACATGCTCTAGATATAACCCTCCCTCCCTCTCGTAACCATTTACAACTGTTTTCACTAACCTTTATCACAAGCACTCTTCCTCTCGCAAACATAGACAAGCACAATCCTCATCGACCCTTTCTATATACATGGACCTGCCTACGTGTCTCATGTACGCACATTATCTTTACGCCTATCTCTCATGCATTGTCTCACACCTCTCTTCCTAATCGACGAGTATGATTCTCGCAGAGCATTCTATAGGATGCCCCTTAAAGTTAGGTTGGATGAATAGTAATATCAAAGATAAAGGGGTTACCTTAGTCCGAGAACCTAGGGTTACAAATCCTAGCCGGCTTTGTCAGTGGACACAGAGTCCTTCACAATTCTGCTATCTTTGTCTTGTACGACTAGTCATCCATGGGTCTTCCTAAATGCATCACGGGCCGACCAATGTGGCGCAGGACGGAATAGAACAAAGGGCCTCACCTCGACCCACCGGACCTGACGCGGTGACACACCCTCTGCCCCCACGTCTCATTATCTTTTCACACCGACACATACCAACACAAACACCACACGCACAGAAAATTTCTCCTGGTGCCTCTATTTCCTCCCCCCTTGCATATACACACTCAAGGGAATGGAATCTCTTGTCATGACGTCGTATTCGTCTCTCTCTCTAGACCACTCTCATTTCTCGTGCTATCTCTCCCACGCCCCCCGTCGGCCCCTCTATCCATGCCTCTCTCGAATACGTAATACACAAACATACCTCTCTAGGCCCTGCCAAATGCATCAACTACACATTCACACATGTTACATCACGTACCCCATTGATCTAAAAAGCCCTCTCTTCACGTTTATTTCGCATACAACATTCCTTTTGAATAAAGTGTGGCCAAAAAATTATTTTAGAGTTTCTACATATATACAACATTACAAAGTTATATGGAGGAGTATGAACGCTAATTGTCATTGGATGGTGCCCACAATGATATTTATTCCGCACTGTGAATTTGTATATTTTTATACTATAAACAAAGTTAGTCATAATAAAGAGAAACGAAGAGCATCTCTCTCTCCATCGCATACCCCCCTGTACGCCCCTTTCACGTATGCACACAAAACTATCTCCAGGTCCTCTAAAAGTAAGCCCCTAGAAAATTCACGCATGTTTCATCTTTCTCTCGCGATATATGCAATGACGATCATTGTATTTGAAGCGAAAGCACGATACGTACATTGGACTTCAGAATCCACTCATTACGGTCACCATTTACGTTTAGTGGTTATTATGCAGTCACGGGCTCACCGTACAACTCTGTATTTGCTCATGACATGACTAGTTGACCAATTAGGATGTGTTTGGTTGCAGTCATGGACCGGAATGTCACGGGTCCGACCCATTCCGAGGCCTCGTTCTCGTGTTCAGTTGTTACCTGGAACGGTCACCCACTCGTTCCCGCGGACCGAATATCCGGCCCAGATGCGGAACGAGGCAAGACCTCCAAACCGGGCGGACGACGCGGAACCGGTCACCCCATTCGCACTCCTGCAGCTCCAGCGCTCCTCTCCCCTGGTGCGCCGCCTCCCCCGTCCCTCTCTCCCTCCATCAATCTCAGCTACGTTGTCCGATTCCTTCCTTCCCGGTGGCCGATTCCTTCCTTCTTTACTGCCGGCTGACTCCTCTCTTTCCTCTCTTGTCGTGCAGAAGTGCAGGGGAAGCTAGAACGGGAGGAATCCACCTGTCTCGATCTGGATCGGCGGGTCTTGCCAATGATTAACAAACCGGCGGCGGCTTCCATCGGGCTGACGGCGTTGGCCGTTGGCCAGGCGCAGCGCAGCATCATCTCCTGAGTCCTGAAGGTACAAACACTCTTCCTTCCCCTTGTATATGCTGCTGCTGCTGCTCAGGGATATTCCCTGCCGAGAGAGATAGATGGATATGCTGCTGCTAATTTTTCCCCTTGTGATGGCTCATGGTTGTGTTTTTATTCAAGTTTGTTTCTTTATGTTGTTAAAACCAGTGGACTGTCCAGTGTACCGAAATACATGTGCACTCTCCTAATTTGTACTGAAATACATGCTGTCCAGTGTATCTTTGCAATATATATGTTGATGTAAGCATCATTGGTAGCCATATTTTTGATAGTAATTTTGATAGTATGCATCACTTGTAGATGGTTAAGAAGACGAACAAAAGGGAAAAAAAGATGGTCAGGGGAGCCGCTGATTTTGTTGCACTAGCTGCAATGACAGTCATTGTTCTGGCTATAATAAGGAAGAGAAGACCATGTATTGCCTATGTCCCCATGCATGAAAGAGATCGAATCAGATATGACTATCTAAACCAAAAAAATGGCAAAGCATTGTGTTATGTATGGCTGTCAAGTATATGAACTTGGCATGTATTCTGTTGAAATTTGTGTGGCTGTATAGCTGTCAAGTATTTTACTAAGTGCACCTTGTTGAAATTTGTCTTATATGTGTTGTCATTTATGTGTCAAGCTTGTCAATATATATTGTTATGTTGTCTTTCTTGAAAATACAAACTAAATGCTACCGAAATTTCAATTTTGTGTCATTCCATTTTTCATTCCATGCTTCCAACCAAACACCGGAGTGGAACCAATCCATTCTACTTTTTTGCTCCTACCAAACACAGGAATGGAACCGACCCATTCCTCATGAATGGAACCATTCCATTCCATGACAGTTGGTTCCCCAACCAAACACACCCTTAAACGCTCCACGTGGCACCTCTAGTGTTGCATCACATTATCTCACTACCATCGTGCCCACCTGTCGACTTGTATCTACTCTACATCTACACTCTTATAAAATACGTAAAATACACTCTTATAAAAAACAGAGTTGGTGATGATGGTGTGCCTGCCATCCTGCAATATAGGCCGTCCGATTTATATCTACGGATAGGAAAGAAACTATGGCAATTTTGCAAAAAGGTACCCACACACCTCTCCACATTTGCAAATAAGGCCTTCCCTCGTTCATCCTTTTCTCTCACAAGATAAACAAGTCATACAAATGCATCTTGATATTACATGCAACGCACGGGCATCTTGCTAGTAAGAATGAAAACAAACGACAAAAAAATATTTGGACGGTGGTTCGAAGTCATGACCGCGGGCACAACGGACAAGGTGGCCTTGTATTGGTATGCTGAGTCATCCGTTTTAACACACAGGAGCTGGTGTGGTGATTATACACACACGCATGCATGCACACGAACTGCATCCACGCAACACTCACACAAACACATGCACCCACGCACGCACGCAACACTCACACGTACACACGCAGCCACGCATGCACGCACGCAACACTCACACTCACACGCACACACGCACGCATGCATGCACACACCAGTACACCACACGACCAACACACACTCTCACGCTCAAGTGCTCAACCTACACGTGCATGCGCACACATCAGGCCCTGACAGACACATACACAACCAGGTGATTCCCACGCACGGGTTGGAGCCTTGTCGCGCCTGCGTAAATTTGTGTTTATCTGACCTTTTGCCTATGCGAACTGACAGGTGGGACCCACAACGAACGTGGTCAATTTAACCAGTCAACATGGCGGCACGCAGACTATTTGGCCGGTCAACAGAGTGCAATCCGATGCTGAGCTATGAGCAAGTGACCGTATAATCACCGCAAACGTATATAGTGACCGTAATCAGCTTATTCTGAAGTTCGGTGACCGCATTACGCTTTTCTCTCTGTAGGCCCTCCAAAACTACATCTCTACACGTTCTCGCATGTTACATCTAACAACTATGCAATACAGCACTACTACTACACTCTAACACAATAAATCATATGTGTTTTTAGTTTACTAGATATCATATTGTTACTTATAATTATTCAATTTGCATACATTAAAATTGTCTTTGAAATGTATGGCCAGTATCATCTACCGCGCGGGAAAAATCCCGCCCTTTCCTGTTTAATCGGGTTTGTATCGATGGATCGTGCGAAACATCAAAACTATAGTACTATACAGTACAAGTGACAGTTCACTGGGCCGTCGTGTCGTCTACTCCTCCGTCATAAGAGTGGAGCGCTCGCTTTCATAAATCTTCTAGTCCCTTTCGCCGACATGTGGGACATCAAGCTACCGGGTCCACATGCCATACCGGAATACAGTGCAGAGCAGCCGGGGTGAAGCACCCCAGTCATGGCGCCGGCGTAGTAATGAGCAATGAGGCGTCAAATCACAAAGCTGCACTTTTCCCGCAGTTAAGTTGGACGGACGAAGCAACCATCATTTCACTCGTTGCTGAATCCGCCTCTCCCTCATCTTCTTCAACTTAACCACGTGTTGCTTCTGCCGTTGTTCTGCCTCATGTGGGACGCGGATCGGCTTGGTAAAGCACTGACACGTGGGACCGCATGTTAGCAAACCGCCAGGACAACGTCCTCCGAAAATAAGAAACCTCCCCCGCCATCCGCGTGGCAAAATCACCTCCTTTTTACTAATTTTGATTCTATAATTTTTTAGATCAATATAATTGAGATTTATATAGATAACACACAGGAGCAACACCAAGTGGTACGGTTAAGGGCATCCACAATGTGTAGCCAAATGTGAAAATAGCTTTTGGCATCATGGGAACCATTGTGGACGGTGTTGCCAAAGCCAAAAAGATGGAACTGAAGCTCCCTGATTGATTGATTGAAGGAATAGAAAAATGCAATGTCTCTCCTCTTTCTCCCATGCTTGGACGCATGTAGTACAGTATAGAGCACAGAGTCTACTCCCCTGTCCATTCTATCACAAATCACAAAGCAGTGAGGCGTCAAATCACAAAAGCACGGACGAAGCAACCATCATTTCACTCTTCGCTGACTCCGCTTCTCCATCGTCTTCTTCGAGAAGCCATCTCACCGCATTAGTTATAGTAGTACTAGTAAAGGACTTCCTGGATGCAAATAAGGCAGTTGTCTCGGCTTGCAGGCGGCACTTGCGAACGACTTACCGTGGTCTCCCTCAATGGTGTTCTCCGTCGAACGCACTTCGCCAAACCACCAAAAAAATATCGTCGACGTCACCGCAATGGGGAAGGAAGTCAAATATAGTTACTACCTCCATTTTTTTGTACACAAGGCCAGTATATCAAAATTACAATTTGCAAAGGGCCACTAACACTAATCGAGGCAAAATTGATGGGGTTAGCAACCAAGGACATTAATATCCCCTGCATGCATGCGGAAGTGAGAAGGTTGGTTTGCATGCCGCTGCATTAATCAAGCAATGAGGAGTGAGATGGTTAGCTCTTTGGTCTTTGGAGAAAAAATATGCATTAATTAACATGTGAAACGAGGATTTGTATCGATTAAATCCCGCGAAGGAAAACCCAGCCTTTCTTTTCTAACACTAGTACTCCTAGTACGTACGTACTTATCCTGTTTGGGTCTAGGCCTTGCATTGCCAAACTACGCCACACATTTTTTCCAAGATTGCCTAAAGTTTTCAAAATGAGAAGGAGGTACACTTGCGCACGGCTATCGCGGTCGCACCACACCCTCACACGGTCGCTCCTACACGCCGCGGTCGCACCGCACCCTCACACGGTCGCTCCTGCACGCCGCAAACCCAACCAAGGGAACACACCCTCACTGACACGTGATGTCGCATGGGAACACACCAAACTCAGCCATCCTATCGCTAACACATAATTTTTGTTCATAGAGTATGTTTATCCAACCGCATGTTGGGGAGTATCCGTACGACCCGTGCGGTGGTCTGTTGGGGAAGAAGAAGAGGTGAGGAAGAAGGAAAGAAGGGTTAGGAGACGTAGGATATTCATCCAACCGCCTGAAATTGTAGACTGACCCAAGTCAGGCGACTTGCATAACAAATATATGTTTTTACACAGCAAAAGATCCATAAAAACAACAACATAAAGAAAAACTATCACTGCTCGCGGAAAGAGACGACCTCGTCGTCTTTGGCTGCCGGCGCGAACCAGCCGTCGCTGCCGACGTGTGTCTCCGCACCGTGGTTGTCCTCGGCCTCCGGCTACTCGTTCAAGCGGAGCGTGTGGGCGCTCTGCACGGACGAGAGCACAGCCCGGTTCAAGTCAAGGACGTCCGGTTCCGCCTGCAGGAGGGCCTCGATGGCAGCGGCATCCGCACGCTCCGCGTCGAGTCGAGCCTCCGCCGCCCGGTTCAAGACCAGGATGTCCGGTTCCGCCTGCAGGAGGGCGTCGATGAGAGTGGCATCCGCACGCTCTGCGTTGAGTCGAGCCTCTGCCGCCCGGTTCAAGTCCAGGGCGTCTGGTTCTGCCTGCAGGAGGGCCTCGACGGCAGCGACATCCACGCGCTCCGCCTCAAGTTGAGCCTCCGCTGCCCGGTTCACATCCACGACATCCGGTTCCGCCTGCAAGAGAGCCTCGATGGCAGTGGCATGCGCGTGCTCCGTGTCGAGTTGAGCCTCTGCCTCCCGGTCCTCCTTTAGTATGGCCATGTTGAACCGCTGGTCCGCCTGCACCATGGGGGACTTAGACGCCAGCACGAAGTCGATGTCCATCGTCTCATACCCATCGGGGGCCTTCTGCGCCGCGACCTCCGCCATTAACATTGGATCGGCTTCCTCCTCCTCGTAGCTTGGCTCCAGAGAACTCGGGGATTGGCCCGCCGCAAAGCGAGCTTGGGAACGGAGGTCTGTGGTGCCGACCGCCGCCGCGATTTCTGCGCGGCGCTCCGGCGTCAGCATCTTGTAGTAAGTGATCTTGCGGCGCACCATGGCTTTCCGGCGAACTAGGGGACGCTTGATGCGGGCTAGGGGATCGAAAGGTGGGGGAATGGGCTGGAGATTTGGTGTGGTTTTAGGGCAGTGGCTGGCGTAGGTCGAGCAACGAAGGTTCTGGTGTGAATAGTGGTTCCGGTGAAGACCGGTCAATCGGTTTTGACTGTACATCGCTCTTGTCGCGTTCGTGTTGCAGCCCAGCACGCTGGACCCTCCACGTCGCTCACCGAATGGAACGCGCTTCGTCTTGCGTTTTCGCTTGCTTGTGGGACCACAGTTGAGAGCAAACCAACGTCCCTCCCCCCCCGCCCGCTCCCTCCGTTTTATGCGGAGTAAATAAAAACAGAGGGAGTATACTACGGATGAGGATCCCCTGACGTGGCTGAACCCATTGAGTAACTGACATGCGAGGCCTAGCAAGCATGGGGTCTGCCAGTAAGTGACCGAAAGGGAGGGTAAGGCAGGGATACCTACGTCAGAGGATCCACTTCCACTATACTACTTTGACCAAATGTTAGAGTAATAATATATGACATGCAACTTACACAAATGTTAGAGTAATAATATATGACATGCAACTTACACAAAGCATACACTGTCTAATGCATTTTTCGAGGCTAACTTTGACCAAATGTTAGAGTAATAATATATGACATGCAACTTACACAAAGCATACGGTAAAATTCGTATGTGAAAGGAGTTTCCAATGATATAATTTTCACATTATACATCTCATGTACTATTAATCTTGTCAATAGTCAAATTGGAAACCATCCCGAGTACAAATCTAGGAGTACGTACGAATCTACCAAAATTATTGGCGTTGTTGAATGTTGATACTTTTATGGTCAAAGTAGATATACTTTGACTACACATAAAACTTATATGTAAACTAGAAAGGATAGGAGGGAGTATATTGTATGTTCAAAAACGAAACGAACATTGAATACCCTTTATATATGATTTGCGGATGGTATGATCACCGGTTCAAAATTTTGAATCCACCTTAGGTATCACGTGCCCCCACTCGTTCCCTCTCGATTTCATCTCGGGGTCTGGAGATCTATTGAAAGAGGACTAGGGTGGGTACATGCGAATGATACTCGGCGGAATGTTCAAATGAGGCATGCGAGAGGATGGACTCGACTGGAGGGCGACATGATCGATGGAGAAGAGGGTTGGAGAAGAATGAGAAATAAGCAAACGCCACATGATTATACTTGAACGACTCAAATAAACAATAAGTTGTCTCACTTGGCCTACATAGTGAAAGGCCTAATGCGCAATGCGGAGCACTGACGCTCGAATATGGCCGGGAAAACAGGGAAACAGACATGTGGGGCACACCCGTCGGGACGACGTAGCGCAGACTAGTCCAATGGAGGAGCTGGCCCATGACCTCCTCGCCACCGACAACCATTCATGTGGGTCATTGGGGCCAACAATGGGGCGCAGCTCCAGCACCGCCTCTGGACACGGCGACCACGGTGAGCGACACGCTCATATCGTCGCTAGACACGGTCGGTTTCAGTTTGCCGAGGGTGGCGTTAGTGCTGTGGCACGACCAACAGTATGTTTGGTTTGTGCCCAAGGTTGCCCAATCAAAGCATTGGGTAGCCAAAATTTTGGTTGAGGTATTGGTTTCCCATGATTTGGCCGACATTGGCAAGAAAAATGAACTTGAGTTGGCTAGAGTTCATTGGCATGCCAAAGAAATGGCAACCGTCCAAACAAAGACCAATCTTTGGGTCATGACCAAAATTTTGGTTGAGGTATTGGTTGCCCATGATTTGGCCAACACTGGCAAGAAAAATGAACTAGAGTTGGCTAGAGTTCATTGGCATGCCAAACAAATGGCAACCATCCAAACAAAGACCAATCTTTTGGTCATGACCAAAATTTTGGCAAGGTGCACTTTGGCCACAATCCAAACACACCCCAACACCCGGCTCGTCGAGGATACATGGGGCGCCGCGACGCGTCCGTGGAGTGGTGTAGCGCGGCCAACTGCATCCTCTAGACCTGAGACCATGCCGGGTCGTCTTGCTTTTCCAATGACATGCGGGGATCCCATGTGAGCAAAGGGCATCTCCAACGTTGCCACGACTGCAGCTGACTACCCTGGCACACCAAAACCCTCGTCCCTCGCGCCGTCGTGCGGTGCGTTCCCAGCCGGCGCCAGCTGCCGCATTCATGTCGTCCGTTCGTATGTCGTCATTAAGAGGCTTGGTGCCCGCGGAACCAACTCTAGTGACTTAATGACGCACCCAGACGCTTGGCCTCACCGGAATGCGCTACTTAAAGCGGCAACGCCCAGCTAATCTCCACACCATAGCGCATCGTCCTCCTACCTGGAACCACATCCGCCATGACCGCAAGCGCGAACGCTCCGCGGGAGAGCTTGTCTTCGGGGATGGAGCTCGAGGTCACCGCCCTCGCTCAAGTCGCCGCACAAGCGGTGGCCACGTTGGCGGCCGACGACGGGAGCACTGTCAGCCACGCGTCCTACTTGCCGCCATCCAACGTCCGGCACCGCCGAGGTCGGGGACTCCTCCGAGGATGAGTAGGGGATGGGAGACGGCAGGGCATGGTGTGCCAACTGGCCGGTCCGTCTCCCGTGTTCTACTTTTCCTCGCCGGAGACCGCACCTTCACTTCACGGGTCTTGAACCCCGCCCCCGTACACGGAGATCACAGATGGAGGACATCGGTCGCCGCCGCAGAATAGGTTTAGGGTCGGGTTTCTTTTATTTTTTTTGTCCTATAGAAGTTCGAAATGTAATGAAAATCTGCCGTGTTTGCATTAATCTCGGCCAGTGTATATGAACTTTCACAATAATATACATATTGTAGGAGTACTAGCAAGATGCCCGTGCGTTGCACGGAAGATCAAGATCTTGTGGGAGAAAAGGATGAACGAGGGAAAGCCTTATCTGCAAATGTGGAGAGGAGTGTGGGTAAATTGTCATAATTTCCTTCCTATCCGTTAGATATAGATCGGACAGCCTATATTGCAGGATCGGACACATCTTTCTACATCTACGGGAACCTACGAAAGGGTTAACGTAAATTGCCTCTCTCTCTCCTCCCCTGATTTTCATGGTGGTGGGCCCCTCCCTCCCCCCAATCTACAATCAACAGCTCACACATTTCACATTACGTTAATTACGTAACTGGGATTGCGTAGGTGTAGCATTACTCGTCCTAAAAACCCAACTAAGCCAACCTCCCAGCATATCGCGCGGGAAAAGACCCGGCCGCGCCATTTCAGTTGGGATTACCGGTTTACTTGTAGTAGTATCGATGGATCGCGCAAAGCAACAAATTTTTTAGGGGGCGAAGCACCTAGTTTAAAAGGAAAAAATGCGGTACACTCACAGCACTCCTATCGCGGTCGCATTGCACCCCACACACGTTCGGTCCTGCACACGGCTCACGCAAACGGAACGCGCTTCGGCTTGCCTCTTCACTGACACGTGGGACTGCACTTGGAGAAACCGACCATGCGCCAAACTCCCCCCGCCCACCGCACAAAAATCCTCCCCCCACACCCAAAAATTCCCCCCAAATCCGATTCAACAGCCCTTCGGCCAACTAGCCAATAATATTCCCCAAACCCCCTCTCCCCTATCCCCCTCCACTCCATTCGCTCCGCCAAAGACGCCCTCCCCGCCGCGCCGATAGATCGGCACCGCGGTTCGGCGATCCTCTAGCTCCCACAGTATGCTCTCGTAGACTGCCATCCTCTAGCCGCGCCGCCACCTCTGGCTACGTTCTTGTGGAGGCGCACGGCGGTCAGCGCCGCCAATGCTGGCGACGTTCGTGTGGAGACGCACGGCGGTCAGCTTCTCCCACGGTACGCGCATTCTAGACTGAGGCCCCATTCATGTCGGTGTAGCGCTGAATGTTAGCTGATAGACGCTGTCAATCTCACTGTTTGCCGAAGTAGTTTACTGTCAATATGCTCTGCTTAAGAAGCTTCCTTGCCCTGTTCTGCACTCAATCTGCTTACCTGAGATGGCATGCCAAGGCCGATTAGTTGCTAAAATATCCTGCCATATATTTATTGTGACATAGATTGCCATAGTCTAGTAGCCAATCTGTTAGCTGAAATATCTCTACACCGTTTTATACTCGATCTTTGTTGCTGCGCTGGCCTTCGATAGTTCGATGGCTGTGTGCTCGGCCTCATTGACTGCTGAAATAGCCTGCCATAATTTGGCACTCAAATTCTGAATTAGCTTTACATATATTTCATTACTTAGATCTGCTCGTCCAAATATCTTGCCATAGCTTTAGACATCGACCTAGGTATTTTTTTCTGGACTTCATAAAAAAGCATATATGTTTTTCCTGTAATATCTAGTAGAAGAACTAATTTGTATGTCTAACAGATGGACAGGACTTGGATACCTTCTGCTCGAAGATTCTCCGCTGCATATGTCGAGGGGGTTGAAAACTTCATGAACTTTATCAGAGCTGAGCACGATGGTCTGAAATCAGATGTGCTCTGCCCGTGTAGCAGTTGTATGAATTCAGTTACAAGACCCCAGTCAACTGTGCAAAATCATCTACACTTGTATGGGATGTCGGTCACATATACTAGGTGGGTTCATCATGGTGAAGCTGTGAACGTTAATGTTATTGAGTACGTGGAAGCAGAAGATCACCATCTTGATCTGCCTGATGCTCAGGTGGAAGAGGAGGAGGAGGTGGTGGTGGCGGAGCGAGTGAGTGAGTTTGACCAACATTGAAACAATGCTACGAAATGCTCATGCATTCCGTGAACTTTCACCTGCAGAAGAAAAATGGTGGGCCCGCATGTTGGAACAATGCAACATTGCTGTCACCCCAGGAAATAAGCTATCAGTATTCTCAGCTATTGTCACCTTTCTCCAGGTGAAGACATCTGAGCGGATGACCAACAAATCATTCGATGCGATGTTGGCTGCTTTCTGCGAATCTTTCCCAGATGCATCTGAGCTGCCACACACCTACAGTAAAATGAAGAATTTCCTTCATGCAGTTGGAATTGGATATGATATGATCCATGTTTGTAAGAATAATTGTGTTCTGTTCCGAAAGGATTATGCCAACTTAAGTGAATGCCCGAAATGCAAATCATCAAGATGGAAAGATGGCGATGCTGTGAAGAGGATTCCTCATAATGTTTTGAGACATTTTCCAATTACACCAAGATTGCAGAGGTTGTTTCATGATGCTGAAACAAGAGAGGATGTACTGTGGCATTCTAGGAACCAGGAGTACAGAGATCAGAATGTAATGAGCCATCCATCTCATGGTAGTGAGTGGAAAAGCTTCAATGATAAACACAAAGAGTTTGTTGCTGAACCGAGAAACATTAGACTTGGCTTAGCTTTAGATGGATTAAACCCATTTGGCCACCAGAGTGCCACATATAGCATGTGGCCAGTGCTTGTTATCCCTTACAACATGCCTCCAAATGTCTGCACCGAAGAACAAACTACATGATGACCTTGCTCATCCCAGGTCCAAAAAGTCCTGGAAAGGATTTTGATTTGTTCATGGAGCCTCTTGTGGAGGAACTTCAACAGCTATGGAAGGGTGTTCTCACTCGAGATCTATATAGCAGCCCACCGGCTGATTTCTTTCTCCGTGCTGTTATAATTTGGTGCATCCATGATTATCCGGCTTTGGGCACTATGTCAGGGCGAACGACACATGGTTACAATGCATGTGTTCGCTGTGACAGGAATCCGCTGTCATACGCAATACTTAGCAAGATCTGTTACATTGGACACCACCGTTTCCTTGCTAAGGACAAGCCGCATCCTAGAAAATACCGAAGACATGTGTTCAATGCAAAGCATGAAAACCGTGATGCGCCAAAGAGGCTCACTGCCGATGAGTTGCAAGTGGAATTAGAGAAGGTTAGGCATATTACACCAGGAAACCATCCTGGTAATGGTAGCGGGAAAAGGAAGCATGGCAGGGTAGAAGAGAGATTATTGTTTACCCACAGGTCCACTTTGTGGGACTTGGAGTATTGGAAAGATTTGGATCTAAGGCATAATCTTGATGTGATGCACATCGAGAAAAATATATGTGACAACATTATCGGCACACTTCTTAATATTGAAGGCAAGACGAAAGATACCTTAAAATCTAGGATTGATTTGACACACCTGGGTATCAGAAAGGATTTGCAGGTGCAAGATGAAGGTAAACCACGGGATATGGCACTAGCTGTGTACGTCTTGGACAAGGTAAAAAGAAAAGGATTCTGCGAGGTCCTGTCACGTGTGAGATTCCCACATGGATTTGCTTCCAACCCTGAAAGGAGAGTCAGTGCAGATGGAAACAAGGTACAAGGGTTGAAAACTCATGACTGCCACGTCCTACTTCAAAGGGTTTTACCTGTTATCCTTAGAGGATTGGGCCGCCCTAACTTATAAAGAGCAGTTGCAGAGTTGGGACAATTCTTCAGGGAACTCTGTAGTAGGAATATCAGGATAGATGCTTTGGAGCGTCTTAGAGACAAGATACCAACTATCCTATGCGCCTTGAGAAGATATATCCTCCAGCCTTCTTTGATGTGATGGTGCATTTGGCTGTTCATCTACCTGACGAGGCACTACTTAGAGGTCCAGTATAGTATGGCTGGATGTACCCTATTGAAAGGTGGCTAGGCACTTTCAAGGGCTATGTTAGGAACAGAGCTAGACCCGAGGGTTCCATTGCAGAGGCCTACATTGCTACAGAAGCGTTGACATTCTGCTCAAAATACATTAAAATAGCTGATCAGCTTAGCAAAGAGGTGGGTGAAGACAATCCCGGGCTCAATGTTTTCGATTATTATGTTCGAGTTACAGGGAAGAGTCGACAAGAGGACAAACCTAAAGATTTGGACAAAATGGTTTGGTATGTGTTGAATAACTATCCTGAGATACTACCTTATATCAAGTAAGTGAAGTACTGCAGCTTATACATCGTAATCTACTAAACTTGTAGCACATTCTTATATATTTAGATGTTTGACACGATCACTATGTTGTGCAGCATCTACAAAGAGTAGTTACTGCCGCAAAATCCAAGAAACATTGACAAACTGGTTATGGCAGGATTTGCGAAATGGTTCAAGAACCATGTAAGCTTTTGAAGTGCACTGTCAGTTTTTTAATATATTGAGTACATAAGATGATCAGCTTGTCTATTTTCTAACCATAGGTTAAGAAGATGCGGGAGGATGGGCAGGCAGTTGATGATGCCCTTTACTCACTAGCAATGGGTCCTGATACTCGGGTAAGACATTATGAATCTTGCGTTGTTGGAGATGTGCGCTACAACACCCTTGCACGAGACGAAGGCAGGAATACACAAAACAGTGCCATCATGAGCACGGATACGTATGACAAAGAGACAATTGAAATGTATGCTAACATAACAGACATTATTCAGTTGTAGTATATCTCCAGTTTCGAGGATCATTGGTGTGTGGTTCTGTTGTGCTATCGTTGGTATAACCTGTTTTCCAGGATCACAAAACCCAGAGCTGATGATTATTTCAAATCCATCAATGTCAAGGCGGCGTACCAGACCAACGAGCCTTTTATTTTGGCAAATCAAGCAACACAGATATTTTTCTTGGAAGACACATTTACACGTAGCGATGACTGGAGAGTATTGCAAAGGTTTGAGCAGAGGAATTCATTTAATGAAGTTGCACAACAAGATGATGCTTACACTGCTCCTGATGTACAAGATAACACAAATGTTCCTAATATCTTTGAGAACCATCACGTCAATGACGCCGGCGAAAAGATTGCCTGTTGTGCTGTGGACATACAAGAGTTGATCAAGAAGAAGCCAACGTTCGAGGATGTTGAGGACGAAGAAGAAGAAGACACCATGGGGAATTAAGATTCAGACTGATACACATGGCGAAGATGTTGACGCTACTGCTGCAGATGATGATTACATTGCTTTTGTCGTATTTGCCTGTCAGAAGATGTCTTTTTTATCTACTATGTGAAATTGTGTTTGCTATGACAACTGAAACCTGATGAACATGTTGTTTAGTATTTTGCTGTGAGAACATCACTTGTTATGTATGCTGATTTGTGTTTGGTGATTATATGACAACTAAAACATGATGACATTGTTGTTTAGTTGTACTCATATTTGGCTATGAAACTTGAATTTGATGACATAGTTTGCTGTTGGACTGCAATTTGCTCAACGTCTTCGAATGAGAACAAAGCTGACCCGACAGGGCCTCTGCTATTTTTTTATTTATTTATATGAGCAAAAGGGTATACCCCCTGATTTTCGTTAATAGAAATCATTAGATGTTCACAACACTACGCCCAGCCTGCTACACAGGTTTCATTCATTACTACGCCCAGCCTGCTACACAGGTTTCATTCATTACTAGTTTCAGCAAAGTGCTCATGTCGTAGCCGCTAAATACATCACGAGTGCTACATACACTGCAAATAAAGAGACAATCATCCTACAGAGCACATTGATTTTGCCCATTATCTTCACAAGCTCTTTCATCTCCTCATTGCTGTCAAGGCCGTTCAGCAGCTGTTGCTTGGCCATGATCAGAGGAACTGCATCTTTAAGCTTCTGCTCTGCATCTTCCTCTTCTGCCGTTCCTTCAGTTACTTGTCCAAAACCCCAACCTGCTGGTATTGGGATTCCTCGGCTAACCAAATAATCAGCGTAGTTGCATTCCCCCACATCAGCAACTTCCCAAAAATACAAATCACACGAATCTTCCCTTTTCTGCATGAATCAAATTGGTAGATCATCAACCAAACTATTAAAAAAATCAGCAACTGAAAGCAGCAGAACAACACTTAAACATATTATTACCCCATGATTCGGGCATTTGTAGAAGACTCGGCCAGGGTTGTGGATTGTGGTTGAGACGCGACGGATGACTCTACGTGATTTGCAGCAGTGGCATCACACCAACGGCAGCGGGTTGCGATGAGCAATCGACTGCGGTGCGCGTGCCGGCGAGGGTGTGATGAGACCCACAGGAGATGGTACGGGTTGCGACTTGGCACACATATGGTTGTTGCCTGCTGAAGAGCAGGTGGACGAGCAGCCAGCGGACATGGTTGCTACGGCCAGAGCTTCTGATGCTAGGCAGAGTAAGTAGAGAAGAGGAGAAGCGAATGTTGGATATGTCAGTTTCATTACTTGCAGAGTAGCATAGCACCATATATAGACATAGTCTAGGATTGGATTCGAACCAGCTACAGGAGCTTGTCTTTCTTTTTTCTAAAACTCGGCAACGTCTCATTACTGTTACACTAGCTTGTTCTGTACGCCTTCCCAAGTCTTTGATTTTCTTTCCCTTTTTTGCGAGGAAGGAAGGAGGACAAAATTGAGAGTTCCTGGGACTCGAACCCAAGACCTCTCGGTTGAAAACCAAGGGTGCTAGTCAAACGTTCCCTGTGAGGAGGATGGCAGACGAACGCATTTTCCTCGTAGTTTTCTTCCTATATATAAAAAAGTATGCTACTTGGTGTCCTCTTAGTCAACAAAACGATTGTGCCAACCTTGACTGTTGGATTGACATTCAACGTCTGTCGCATTTCTTCACTCTCTTCTTCCTCGAGCCGCCAAAGCCAAACCAGCGCCGGCGGGACTGCCTGCTCCCGCCTCCCACGGCTGACTGTGATCTGCCGTGGCTCCTGTTTGTTCCCGTCCAAGGCCTCACCATCGTCCTCCGCCTTGGTTCGCTCGCTGCGGCGCCGCCCTCCGGTGTTGTCAACATGGTCAACAACTGAGAGGAATAAGGAGATGACTGTACATGGTGAGGATGACAGTAGGGACCCAGCAGCGCGTGCAGTAATTTTGTTTTTTCGGGACGGAGAAGGGTATCAACTGGGTTGTGCGGGACCCGTGGCCCGTCTAGCCCATGCTTTTATTTCATATGTTTAGCACATGGCCAGCCCAGTTTGTTTCTTTCCTTTCTGAAAATTGCTAGCCAGCTATTTTGTTTTTTGTAGAATAACCAACGTAGGCCTACTTGCTTTTCTACGCCCTGCTGGGCTGGAAATCTTTCAAGACGAGGAGGGATGCATTTTGCCCAGAAAATGGGCTATAAGTAATAAGAAATGGGCTATAAGTAATAATAGATGGGCTATAAGTAATAATAAATGGGCTGTAAAATGAAAAAAATATAGCAAACAGACAATTAGTTCCAAAATACTGTTTTCTTTCAGATTTTGATATTTTAAATTTCATTATTTTTGTGCGGGTAAAATTTCATTGAAGGTATATTTAGATTTAAAATTAATTTGAATCTGGATAGAAATTTCGGGCTGTATGCTGTTTGGGATAGATTTGGAGGCTGACTTGTGGGTCTACTAGGTTGACGTGTACTTTGGCTTTGTCAACTTAGTCCACAAACGATTCTAGCAGCAGTGACCATTGGATGTTAATCCAACGGCCGTGCTGCTTCTTCAATATCTGATCTTCTTGCTCTAGCCGCCCAAACCAGCTCTGGTGGGACTGCCTGCTCCCGCCTCCCGTGGCAGGCTGTGCTGCCGCACAGGCCGCATCGTCCCACCCTACTTCATTGCTGGCCAGGCCATTCCTCTACTCACCCACACCTCCTGTTATTTTTCAGCGATGGTAGCCGGACCAGTAAACCCTCGTACTCCCCACCGCGTGGGCAACCATTGCCGAGTCTTCCCTGGCTCCGTGTCGTTCCCTTCCTAGGCCTTGCCGTCGTCCACCGCCATGGTTCTCTCGGCGCGGCCTGGTCAACTTGGTCAACGAACGACATCCATCGACCGTGGAATGTACGCGCAAAATAATGATTCCTCCACCTGACAGTTGGGACCCACCGGAAGGGCCTCTGTATTTCGCGAAAAAAACGTTCCCCCCGCTGACATGTTGGACCCACCAGCTATATCTTCGCACGCAAGGAAGTGCCTCCTTATTACGCACAAAAAAATGAATACCCCCTGCTAGCTAGGACCCACCATAGTGGGAGGATGACTTGTGGGCCAACAAAGTTGACGGGGATGGAGGGCTTTGTCAACTTAGTCAATATGAACGATTCTAGCTCTAGTGACCGTACGATGTCCATCCTACGGCCGTAGTGCTTCTTCAACCTCTGGTCTTCTTGCTCCAGCCGCCCAAAGCAGCGCCGGTCGTGCCGCATGCTCCTGCCTCCCGTGGCCGGCTGTGCTGCCGCGGAGGCCTCACCGCCCCTACTATTCCCACCGCCGGCCAGGCGCTGCGGCGACGGCAACCTCACACCGCAGCCGAACCAGTGAACCCTCATACTCCTCTCCGCGCGGGCTTCCACTGCCGTGTCTTCCCCGGCTACGCGTCGTCCCCTTACTAGGCCTCACCGTCGTCCACCGCCGTGGTGCTCTTCGCGCGGCGTGGTCAACATGGTCAAGGAATGACTTCCGTCGGAAGAGTACTGTACGTGGACAGGCTGACAGCTGGGTCCATGGCCACAGCCCAATTTTTTTGTGATTTGCCAAGTAAGTCGCTTTGTCAGGCCTGTTGGGCTGCAAATCTTTCAAGACGAGGAGAGCTTTCATTCGGCTGGCCGAGAAAATGGCCCATCAGTAATGAGAAATGGGCTGTACATTTTTAAAACACATCAAACCGGCAATTAGTTTCAAATATCTTTTTTTTCATTTTAAAGATTTTAAATTACATTAATTTTTATGCATGGAGAATTTGTTGGATTTTATATTGATATACATTTATTTTTAAAATCAGTTTGAATATGAGTCAAAATTTTGGTATTAAAAACAGTTCAGACCGCACCGAAATATGCAAAATTTCGTATAATTTTTTAACCGTGGCCACAATTTGGGCTGTAATGCTAACAAAAAGAATATGGGCTCCAAAAAAACCTTAAGAATTAGCAAATGGGCTGAAAATTATTAGAAATAATGGCAGATGGGATGTATGCTGTTTTCCACAGATTTGAGGCTTTCCTAAAAAAAGGTTGACGCACAAGCAGTGACTGTTGGATGTCCATCCAACGGCCGTCGTGCTTCTTCAATCTCTGCTCTTCCTGCTCCAGCCGCTCAAACAAGCGCCGGTGGGTCTGCCTGCTCCCTCCTCCCCGCGGCCGGCTGTGCTGCCGCGCAGGCCTCACTGCCCCACCGTACTCCCATCGCTGGCCTAGCCATCCCTCTACTCACCCACACCTGCTGTTATTCTCCGGCGACGGTAGACGAACCAGTAAACCCTAGTACTGTCGTACTCCCCTTCGCGTGGGAAACAACTGCTGAGTCTTCCCTGCCTCCGTGTCGTTCCCTTCCTAGGCCTCGCCGTCGTCCACCGCCCTGGTGCTCTCGGCGCGGCCTGGTCAACATGGTCAACGACCGACATGCATCTGAAATGGACTGTACGTGGAGAGGCCGACAGCTGGGTCCATGGCCACACACAAGGAAATGCCTCCTTATTACGCGCAAAATAATGATTCCTCCACCTGACATCAGGGACCCACCGAAAGGGCCTCTGTATTTCGCGAAAAAAACGTTACCGCCGCTCACAGCTCAGACCCACCAGCTATATCTTCGCACGCAAGGAAGTGCCTCCTTATTACGCACAAAAAAATGAATACTCCCCCTATTAGCTGGGACCAGTATAGTGGCAGGCTGACTAGTGGGCTTACTAAGTTGACGGGGATGGAGGGCTTTGTCAACTTAGTCAATATGCACGATTCTAGCTCCAGTGACCGTACGATGTCCATCCAACGGCCGTAGTGCTTCTTCAACCTCTAGTCTTCTTGATCCAGCCGCCCAAACCAGCGCCGGTCATGCCTCGTGCTCCTGCCTCCCGTGGCCGGCTGCGATGCGGCGGAGGCCTCACCGCACCCTACTACTCCCACCGCTGGCCAGGCCATCCCTCTACTCAGCCACACCCCCTGTTACTCTGCGGCGACGGCAGCCTCACACCGCAGCGAACCAGTGCCCTCGTACTCCCCTACGCGTGGGCATCCATTGTCGCGTCTTCCCCGGCTCCACGTCGTCCCCTTCCTAGGCCTCACCATCGTCCACCGCCCTGGTGCTCTCGGCGCGGCGTGGTCAACGTGGTCAAGGAACGGCTTCCATTGGACGTGGACTGTACGTGGAGAGGCTGACAGCTGGGTCCACAGCCGCAGCAAGGAAGTGCCTCCTTATTACATGCAAAATAATTATTCCTCCACCTGACAGCGGGGACCCACCGGACGGGCCACCGTATTTCGCCCCCTGACTGCTGGGACCCACCAGCTACATCTCCACAGGCAAGGAAGTGCTTGACAGTCGGGACCCACCTGGTCGAAGCGTATGTAGCGTTGTCATTCTGGTCGCGAACGTGTACGTACATACTGGTCGATGTAGAGGCGCGCACGTAGCATGTACACATACGTACAGCGGCCAGGGTGCAAGAAAGAAAATATGGCCACGTATGTGTACATACGGGCAGGGTCTTGAATGCCTACTCGCGCATACGTACGGCCAGGGCTCGTGTACATTGCTGGGTCAGAACGGAGAAACAGCGTCGTCGTCGTGTTCATGGGGAGGAAACGGAATGCGTTGTGTTCATGGGGAGGCAACAGAATGTGCCGTGTTCATCGGGAGGGCTTGGACGAAATAGGCGATGGAAACGAGGCCTGGTGTACCGCAGAACGGAGCAAACGGCCTTGTGTTCGACCGTCCACGTTCGAAACGGGATCCTGTTCATCGGGAGGGGTCTGGCGTACCACAAAACGGTGGAAACGGACCTCCTACGGTCGAAACGGGGGTCCTGTTAATCGGGAGGGGTGTGGCGTACCGCAAAACGGAGGAAACGGACTTGTGTTGGAGCGCTACGGTCGAAACGGGGGTCCTGTTCATCGGGAGGGGTGTGGCGTACCGCAAAACGGGACTCCACGGGATACTGTTCATCTCCACCGTCAACCTCCTCCAGCCTCCACGGGTTCCTATTCATCCAGCCTCCACGGGCTCCTGTTCATCCAGCCTCCACTGCGCGCTACTCCACCGGCTACTGTTCAACCACCCCTCCACCATCTACTGTTCATCCAGCCCTCCACACCACGGGGTCCTGTTCACCCCTCCACTATCTACTATTCATCCAGCCCTCCACACCACGGGGTCCTGTTCATCCACCCCTCCACGGGCACCCCTCCACCGTCTACTGTTCATCCAGCCCTCCACCACACCATGGGGTCCTGTTCATCCAGAGGCAACGCCGCCGCTCACTGTTCATCCAAACCCCCCCGCAACGCTCACTGTTCATCCCATCGATCGGCTTCAGTTAGCAGCAGTAGCGAAGGAATCGCTCGATCGGGTTCAGTTAACAGCCATCGATCGGTCGCTCGGGTTCAGTAACACGTAGCCTGCAGTGCAATCGCTCGGGTTCATTTAGAGCCCAACGCCTCGCTCGGGTTCAGTTAGAGCCAATGCCTCGCACACACGCGCGTACGTGTACGAGAGAAACGCGCATCGCTCGGCCCCCGACCTCCCACCGTAACCAGGAAATCCCCGAAATTTTCCTCCCCCTCGCTTCTACCACGGTTTTTTCCGGCATGGACGGCCCAAAGAATGTCATGCAGCTGTGTCTCTGGCCCGCCCAGGACGAAAAGCCCATTTTCTATCATGATTTTTTGTCATAGAAGTAGGAGCCCACCACATCTATGATGATACAGGGTTTTGTCACAATTATCGTCATAGAAGTGTCATATGTATGACAGAAAAAAATTTCGTTCGGCCCAAAATGTCACGGATGTGTCTTTTTTTGTAGTGAGAATGGTGGTTGTGGAGAAGACAAAAAAGGGAGAAGATAGTCTCACATCAACTAGGCGTATCAACGGGCTATGGAGATGCCCATCAATAGATATCAATGTGAGTAAGTAGGGATTGCCATGCAACGAATGCACTAGAGCTATAAGTATATGAAAGCTCAAAAAGAAACTAAGTGGGTGTGCATCCAACTTGCTTGCTCATGAAGACCTAGGGCATTTTGAGGAAGCCCATCATTGGAATATACAAGCCAAGTTCTATAATGAAAAATTCCAATTAGTACATGAAAGTGATAACATGAGAGACTCTCTACAATGAATATCATGGTGCTACTTTGAAGCACAAGTGTGGTAAAAGGATAGTAACATTGTCCCTTCTCTCTTTTTCTCTCATTTTTTATTTTTATTTTTTTATTTGGGACTTTTCTCTTTTTTATGGCCTCTTTTCTTTCTCTTTATTTATTTATTTATTTTTCATTCGGAGTCTCATCCCGACTTGTGGGGAAATCATAGTCTCCATCATCCTTTCCTCACTTGGACAATGCTCTAATAATGATGATCATCACACTTTTATTTTTCTTACAACTCAACAATTACAACTCGATACTTGGAACAAGATATGACTCTATATGAATGCCTCCGGCGGTGTACTGGGATATGCAATGATGCATGAGTGACATGTATGAAAGAATTATGAATGGTGGCTTTGCCACAAATACGATGTCAACTACATGATCATGCTAAGCAATATGACAATGATGGAGTGTGTCATGATAAGCGGAACAGTGGAAAGTTGCATGGCAATATATCTCGGAATGGCTATGGAAATGCCATAATAGGTAGGTATGGTGGCTGTTTTGAGGAAGGTATATGGTGGGTGTATGATACCGGCGAAAGGTGCGCGGTATGAGAGAGGCTAGCAAAGGTGGAAGGGTGAGAGTGCGTATAATCCATGGACTCAACATTAATCATAAATAACTCATATACTTATTGCAAAAATCTACAAGTTATCGAAGCAAAGTATTACGCGCATGCTCCTAGGGGGATAGATTGGTAGGAAAAGACCATCACTCGTCCCCGACCGCCACTCATAAGGAAGACAATCAAAATATAAATCATGCTCCGACTTCATCACATAACGGTTCACCATACGTGCATGCTACGGGAATCACAAACTTTAACACAAGTATTTCTCAAATTCACAACTACTCAACTAGCACAACTTTAATATCACCATCTTCATATCTCAAAACAATTATCAAGCATCAAACTTCTCGTAGTATTCAACACACTCATAAGAAAGTTTTATTATTAATCTTGTATACCAAGCATATTAGGATTTTAAGCAAATTACCGTGCTATTTAGGACTCTCAAAATAATCTAATTTAAGCATGAGAGATCAATAGTTTCTATAAAACAAATCCACCACCGTGCTCTAAAAGATATAAGTGAAGTACTAGAGCAAAACTATATAACTCAAAAGATATAAGCGAAGAACATAGAGTATTCTAACAAATTACAAATCATGTATGGCTCTCTCAAAAGGTGTGTACAGCAAGGATGATTGTGGTAAACTAACAAATAAAGACTCAAATCATACAAGACGCTCCAAGCAAAACACATATCATGTGGTGAATAAAAATATAGCTCCAAGTAAAGTTACCGATAGAAGTAGACGAAAGAGGGGATGCCTTCCGGGGCATCCCCAAGCTTTGGCTTTTAGGTGTACTTAGATTATCTTGGGGGTGCCATGGGCACCCCCAAGCTTAGGCTCTTGCCACTCCTTGTTCCATAATCCATCAAATCTTTACCCAAAACTTGAAAACTTCACAACACAAAACTCAAAGTAGAAAATCTCGTGAGCTCCGTTAGCGAAAGAAAACAAAAGACCACTTCAAGGTACTGTAATGAACTCATTCCTTATTTATATTGGGGTTATACCTACTGTATTCCAACTTCTCTATGGTTTATAAACTATTTTACTAGCCATAGATTTATCAAAATAAGCAAACAACACACGAAAAACAGAATCTGTCAAAAACAGAACAGTCTGTAGTAATCTGTAGCTAGCGCAAGATCTGGAACCCCAAAAAATCTAAAATAAATTTCTGGAGGTGAGTAATTTATCTATAATCATTTTCAAAAATAATTAACTAAATATCACTTTCCAAATAAAAATAACAGCAGTTCTTGTGAGCGCTAAAGTTTCTGTTTTTTACAGCAAGTGTAACAAGACTTTCCCCAAGTCTTCCCAACAGTTCTACTAGGCACAAACACTAATTAAACACAAAAAACACAACCAAAACAGAGTGTAGATAAATTATTTATTACTAAAGAGGAGCAAAAATCAAGGAATAAAAATAAAATTAGGTTGCATCCCAACAAGCGCTATCGTTTAACGCCCCTAGCTAGGCATAACAAGCAAGGATAGCTCTAGGTATTGCCATCTTTGGTAGGTAATTCTTCAATGAGGCATCTACCATCTATATGAATTTCTTTCTTTTTATTAATTATGAAACTTTTAGGCACAAGATCGAAAAATTCATTTGTAACAAATGGTTCTTTAATGATAGCAAAAAGATTGGGATGAATACTTATAGATTTGAGATCCGCATTTTCCTTACTAGAGGATTCACCCTTATTTTTAGGAACATACATAAGCTTGGAAATTTTAGTGGGAGGACTAGGAGTATTCTTTATGGAAGAAAAAGCGGTTCCCAAGTTGGTAATAATATCCTCAAGTTTATCGATCCTAGTGGAATCGTGATTTATTTTCTCATTAACTATGGGTTCCTTTTCTTTAATGTTTTTCAAAGTAACTCCTACTTTAGATCCATATTGAGAGATTCGGATGTGGATCTTTTTATCCAAATTTTCAATTAACTCTATGGTAGCAACTTATTTTTAATAATTTCAAGCCTTTGCATTACATGCTCTAAAGTTAATACAGTTCCATTAACCAAAAGAGGGGGTAAGCCAAATAAATCTATCATAGCATTATAAGAATCAAAAGTATGGCTACCCAAGAAGTTCCCTCCGGTAATAGTATCAAGAACATATCTGTGCCAAGGAGTAATGCCTACATAAAAATTGCGAAGAAGAACGAAGTAGATTGCTTCCTAGTAGATCTATTTTGAGCATTGCAAATTCTATACCAAGCATCTTTTAGATTTTCTCCCTCCCTTTGCTTAAAATTTAGAATTTCACTCTCGGGAGACAACGAAGAAGATAAGGGACTAGCCATAACGACAGGCAAGAAAACTAACGCACAAGCAAACAAAAAGCAAGCGGGCAAAAAGAGGCAAATAGAGATAGAGAGGGAGGATAGAGAGAGAAAAGGGCGAATAAAACGGCAAGGGTGAAGTGGGGGAGAGGAAAATGGCAAATAATGTAATGCGGGAGATAAGGGTATGTGATGGGTACTTGGTATGTTGACTTTTGCGTAGACCTCCTCGGCAACAGCGCCAGAAATCCTTCTTGCTACCTCTTGAGCACTGCGTTGGTCTTCCCCGAAGAGGAAGGGATGATGCAGCAAAGTAGCGTAAGTATTTCCCTCAGTTTTTGAGAACCAAGGTATCAATCCAGTAGGAAGCTACGCGCGAGTCCCTCGTACCTGCACAAAACAAATAAATCCTCACAACCAACGTGAATAGGGGTTGTCAATCTGCCACTTACGAGAGTGAGATCTGATAGATATGATAAGCTAATATTTTTGGTATTTTTGTGATAAAGATGCAAAGTAAAATAAAGGTAAACTAAAAGGCAAAGGTAATAACTAAGTAGTAGGAGATTAATATGATAAAGATAGACCCGGGGGCCATAGGTTTCACTAGTGGCTTCTCTCGAGAGCATAAGTATTCTACGGTGGGTGAACAAATTACTGTTGAGCAATTGACAGAATTGAGCATAGTTATGAGAATATCTAGGTATGATCATGTATATAGGCATCACGTCCGAGACAAGTAGACCGACTCCTGCCGGCATCTACTACTATTACTCCACTCATCGACCGCTATCCAGCATGCATCTAGAGTATTAAGTTAAAAACAGAGTAACGCCTTAAGCAAGATGACATGATGTAGAGGGATAGACTCATGCAATATGAAGAAAACCCCATCTTGTTATCCTCGATGGCAACAATACAATACGTGCCTTGCTGCCCCTACTGTCACTTGGAAAGGACACCGCAAGATTGAACCCAAAACTAAGCACCTCTCCCATTGGAAGAAAGATCAATCTAGTAGGCCAAACCAAACTGATAATTCGAAGAGACTTGCAAAGATAACCAATCATACATAAAAGAATTCAGAGAAGATTCAAATATTATTCATAGATAGACTTGATCATAAACCCACAATTCATCAGTCTCAACAAACACACCGCAAAAAGAAGATTACATCGAATAGTTCTCCACAAGAGAGGGGGAGAACATTGTATTGAGATCCAAAAAGAGAGAAGAAGCCATCTAGCTACTAACTATGGACCCGAAGGTCTGAGGTAAACTACTCACACTTCATCGGAGAGGCTATGGTGTTGATGTAGAAGCCCTCCGTGATCGATGCCCCCTCCGGCGGAGCTCCGGAACAGGCCCCAAGATGGGATCTCCTGGATACAGAAAGTTGCGGCAGTGGAATTAGGTTTTTGCCTCTATATCTGATTGTTTGGGGGGTATGTAGGTATATATAGGAGGAAGGAGTACGTCGGTGGAGCAACAGAGGGCCCAGGAGGGTGGAGGGCGCGCCTGGTGGGGGTGGGCGCGCCCCCCTACCTCGTGGCCTCCTCTTTTGTTTCTTGACGTAGGGTCCAAGTCCCCTGGATCACGTTCAATGAGAAAATCACGTTCCCGAAGGTTTCATTCCGTTTGGACTCCGTTTGATATTCCTTTTCTTGGAAACCCTAAAACAGGCAAAAAAAACAATTCTGGGTTGGGCCTCCAGTTCATAGGTTAGTCCCAAAAATAATATAAAAGTGGATAATAAAGCCCAATAATGTCCAAAATAGTAGATAATATAGCATGGAGCAATCAAAAATTATAGATACGTTGGAGACGTATCAAAGCACTTCTCCCATTGCAAGAAAGATCAATCTAGTAGGCCAAACTAAACTGATAATTCGAAGAGACATGCAAAGATAACCAATCATACATAAAAGAATTCAGAGAAGATTCAAATATTGTTCATAGATAGACTTGATCACAAACCCACAATTAATCGGTCTCAACAAACACACCGCAAAAAGAAGATTACATCGAACAGATCTCCACAAGAGAGGGGGAGAACATTGTATTGAGATCCAAAAAGAGAGAAGAAGCCATCTAGCTACTAACTATGGACCCGTAGGTTGAGGTAAACTACTCACACTTCATCGGAGGGGCTATGGTGATGATGTAGAAGCCCTCCGTGATCGATGCCCCCTCTGCCGGAGCTCCGGAACAGGCCCCAAGATGGGATCTCGTGGATATAGAAAGTTGCGGCGGTGGAATTAGGGTTTTGGCTCCGTATCTGATCGTTTGGGGGTACGTAGGTATATATAGGAGGAAGGAGTACGTCGGTGGAGCAACAGGGGGCCCACAAGGGTGGAGGGCGCGCCTGGGGGGGGGGAGGCGCGCCCCCTACCTCGTGGCCTCCTCTTTTGTTTCTTGACGTAGGGTCCAAGTCCCCTGGATCACGTTCAATGAGAAAATCACGTTCCCGAAGGTTTCATTCCGTTTGGACTCCGTTTGATATTCCTTTTCTTCGAAACCCCGAAATAGGCAAAAAACAACAATTCTGGGCTGGGCCTCCGGTTAATAGGTTAGTCCCAAAAAAATATAAAAGTGGATAATAAAGCCCAATAATGTCCAAAACAGTAGATAATATAGCATGGAGCAATCAAAAATTCTAGATACGTTGGAGACGTATCAAGGTCCTTACTTTGGTGGCACCAATTTTGCTAGTTGGAAGCATAAGATGAGAATGCATATTCTTGGACATAACCCCATGGTTTGGACTATTGTGTGTATTGGCTTGCAAGGTGAATTTTTTGATGGGAGAGAACCGAACCGTGAAGCTACCGCGAAAGAGTTGAAGATGCTGCAATACAATGTTGAAGCTTGCGATATCCTCTTCAATGGATTGTGCCCTGAAGAATTCAACAAAATCGGCCATCTTGAGAATGCAAAGGAGATTTGGGATACTTTGATTGATATGCACGAAGGTACCTACTCCGTCATGGAATCCAAATTGGATGTGCTCCAAAGTCAGCTTGCCAAGTTCAAAATGAAGGATGGTGAAGGTTTTGCTGAAATGTACTCTAGGCTTGCTCTCATCACAAATGAGATTGCGGCTTATGAAGTGAAGAGATGACCAACAGATTCATCATCAAGAAGATCCTAAGAGCCTTAGATGGAAAATATGATACCGTGTGCACATTGATCCAAATGATGGCCAATTAGAAAGATCTCAAGCCAACGGAAGTAATTGGAAGAATTGTTGCTCATGAGATGTCACTCAAGGATAAGGAAGAGCTTCACAACAAGTCAAGTGGTGCCTACAAAGCCTCATGTGATGCTCCTACATCATCAAGTGAGAAACAAGCCTTCAATGAGGAATTGAGCCTAATGGTGAAGAACTTCAACAAGTTCTACAAGAGTAGAAGCAAAGAAAGAAGTTCCAAGTCAAGATCTGACAATGACAAAAGATCTTCTAGTCGTGAGCACAATTTCTACAATTGTTGGAGACCCGGACACTACTCCAATGAATGTACGGATCCCTACAAAAGAAGAGAAGACTCGCCTAAAAGGAGAAGTAGAAGGGAAGAATCGCTTCCAAGAGAGAGAAGGAGTAGAGATGATTGTTATGAATGAAGAACCTCTTGCAGAAGCAAGGATTCGGAAAGAAAGGACAAGTCATCAAGGAGCTACACCAAACGAAGACATCAAGCTCATGTTGGTGAATGGGTATCCGGCTCCGACTCCGACCATCACTCCAAGAGAAGCTATCACACCGACTCTGAATATACTCAAGATGAAGGTGTTGCTGACTAGCACTTGTGTCAACCAACTCCTACGACATATTTGACTCACCAAATGAAGGAATTGGAAGCTCCTTCATGGCTAAAGGCCCAAAGATATCACACCCCGAGTATGTTAATTTCAATAGTGATGAAGATGATTTGCTAGGTGATGATGATTTACTTGTTGATAACTCTAGTGATAAAAACTATGATGAACTTGCTATTAATCATGCTAATCAAGATAAAACGAATGACGATGATAAGAAGGAGATTGAGTGTCTAACTAAAGAACTAAACACTCTTAAGTTAGCTCATGAAACTATGTTGGAAGATCATCGAGAGCTTCTAAAGACTCATGAGAAGCTACGCTTTGAAAAGCTCAACCTTGAGCAAGAGCATGGGTTCTTAAAAGCAATCAATGATGATCTTCGCAAGAAAAGTTCTTCTTACATTGCCAAGCGTATACTCTTGTCTACTTACCTGCCACAAGTAAAATCTAGCAACAAGAACAAGAAAGATTCTTCTTCTAGTAGTAACAATAATCATGTTAAATCCAATGTTGTTGCTTCTAGTAGTACTCTTGATTCCACTAATGATTCTCTTAGCCAAGTTACACTTGAGCAAGAAAATATCTTATTGAAGGGAATTATAGAGAAATGTGTTTACAAGAGCCTTGCCAGAAGTAAGCAATTTGAGGAAATTCTACGCAAGCAAGGAAGGCACCGGAAGAATCAAGGTGTTGGTTTTGAACGAAAGTTCAATGCCAGTGGAGTTGAGTGGGAATAAGATCAATACCCCAAGACAAAGTTTGTTCCTCAACAAGAGAAGTATGATCCTACTTCTTACAAGGGGACACAAGCTCAAGATGATCTTCCACCACAATACCACAAGAAAAAAAAGGCAAGGACAAGCTTCAAGAGGAGATTGATGCATTTGAAGAAGCTCCCAAGGCCTTGGTCAAGTGGGTTCCCAAGACTACATCAAGTTCCACTTCATCAAGTACGACTACAACTCGAAGGATTCCCATGAAGATGATGTGGATCCCGAAGAAGAAGAACTAGAGAGTTCTTGAGGGTGACTTCGCCAACATAGTTCACTCATATTATTTTGGCGAGAACAAGTGCAAACAACTTCCACATATTGCACTAGTTCAAGGAGTCACAAACCCTCTTGTTGGTAAGACAAGGGACAAGGTAACCTAATGCTTCCATGGACATCATCTTGTGTGAACTACACTCTATGTCTATGGATATCCTTGTTTGTTCCTTGTGGGACTAACCCATGTAGGTATTGAAAGTGCAACTCACTCCAATGGATTGCTCCGAATGATCTACATCAACATTGAGCATCCACATCGTCAACATCTACATGAAGTCATCATCGAGAAAACCCAAGGTTAGTTCATCCCTCTTAGGGGGGATATCACATCTAGGGGGGAGCTTTGCTCTAAGAATTGAGCTAAAGCAACTCTAATGGTGTGAACACTGATACGTCTCCAACGTATCTATAATTTTTAATTGCTCCATGCTATATTATCTACTGTTTTAGGTAATATTGGGCTTTATTATCCACTTATATATTATTTTTGGGACTAACCTATTAACCGGAGGCCCAGATTTGCTGTTTTATGCCTATTTCAGTGTTTTGAAGAAAAGGAATATCAGACGGAGTCGAAACGGAACGAAATCTACTAGAGAAGTTATTTTTGGAAGGAAACACACCTGATGGACTTGGACCCCACGTCAGAAGATACGGGAGCAGCCCATGAGGGTGGGGGACGCGCCCACCCCCCTAGGGCGCGTCCCCCTGCCTCGTGGGGCCCCCGTGGGTCCCCTGACGTGCTTCTTCTACCTATATAATTCCATATACTCGAAAACTTCCAGAACGCAACATAGATCGGGAGTTCCGCCGCCAGAAGCCTCCGTAGCCACCAAAAGTCAATCGGGACCCTGTTCCGGCACCCTGCCGGAGGGGGGAACCCTCACCGGTGGCCATCTTCATCATCCCGGCGCTCTCCATGACGAGGAGGGAGTAGTTCTCCCTCGGGGCTGAGGGTATGTACCAGTAGCTATGTGTTTGATCCCTCTCTCTCTCGTGATATTGATTTGGCACGATCTTGATGTATCGCGAGCTTTGCTATTATAGTTGGATCTTATGTTTCTCCTCCCCCTCTTCTCTCTTGTAATGAATTGAGTTTCCCCTTTGAAGTAATCTTATCGGACTGAGTCTTTAAAGATTTGAGAACACTTGATGTATGTCTTGCCGTGGATATCTGTGGTGACAATGGGATACCGCGTGCCACTTGATGTATGTTTTGGTGACCAACTTGCGGGTTCCGCCCATGAACCTATGCATAGGGGTTGGCGCACATTTTCGTCGTGATTCTCCGGTAGGAACTTTGGGGCACTCTTTGAGGTTCTATGTGTTGGTTGAATAGATGAATTGAGATTGTGTGATGCATATCGTATAATCATGCCCACGGATACTTGAGGTGACATTGGAGTATCTAGGTGACATTAGGATTTTGGTTGATATTTGTCTTAAGGTGTTATTCTAGTACGAACTCTAGGGCCGTTTGTGACACCTATAGGAATAGCCCAACGGATTGATTGGAAAGAATAACTTTGAGGTGGTTTCGTACCCTACCATAATCTCTTCGTTCGTTCTCCGCTATTAGTGACTTTGGAGTGACTCTTTGTTGCATGTTGAGGGATAGTTATGTGATCCAATTATGTTAGTATTGTTGAGGGGACTTACACTAGTGAAAGTATGAACCCTAGGCCTTGTTTCAACGCATTGCAATACCGTTTACGCTCACTTTTATCACTTGCTACCTTGCTGTTTTTATTATTTCATATTACAAAAACTATTATCTACTATCCATATTGCACTTGTATCACCATCTCTTCGCCGAACTAGTGCACCTATACAATTTACCATTGTATTGGGTGTGTTGGGGACACAAGAGACTCTTTGTTATTTGGTTGCAGGGTTGCTTGAGAGAGACCATCTTCATCCTACGCCTCCTACGGATTGATAAACCTTAGGTCATCCACTTGAGGGAAATTTTCTACTGTCCTACAAACCTCTGCACTTGGAGGCCCAACAACGTCTACAAGAAGAAGGTTGTGTAGTAGACATCAAGCTCTTTTCTGGCACCGTTGCCGGGGAGGTTAGCGCTTGAAGGTATATCTTTAGATCTTGCAATCGACTCTTTTAGTTTCTTGTTTTATCACTAGTTTTGTTTATAAAAGAAAACTATAAAAAAATGGAATTGAGTTTGTCTCATACGCTTCACCTTTTTAATATCTTTCGTGAGTATGATGGAAAGGATAATTGTGCTCAAGTGCTATAAGAAGAAATCTATAAAATGTTTGGCACTAAATATTTGAATGATGATCATGATTGCAATGTTGTTAGTATGAATTCCTTGAATATCTATGATGCTAATGATATGCAAAGCCACAAGCTTGAGTATTCTATAGTCTCACCTAAATAGCTTGGCGTAATCATGGTCATAGCTGTTTCCTGTGTGAAATTGTTATCCGCTCACAATTCCACACAACATACGAGCCGGAAGCATAAAGTGTAAAGCCTGGGGTGCCTAATATGCTTTAAATAATAATAATAACAATGAACCTTGTCATCTTGATCTTAATTTTCAATCAAATGATAGTTATTTTGTTGAGTTTGCTCCCACTATTATTCATGAGAAGAATTTTGCTTGTGTGGAGAGTAGTAATTTTTCTATGATTGTAGATCATGAAAAGAATGCTTTAGGTGCTGGTTATATTGTTGAATTCATTCATGATGCTACTGAAAATTATTATGAGGGAGGAACA